>NW_022103903.1:3141942-3166128 GCF_000313985.2 Echinops telfairi
GATCGAGTAGGGGTAGGCTTGTGTGCTTCTTCCGTGTGGGTTTTGTTGTCTCTCAGCTAGATGGTGCTTGTTTATCTTCAGGTCTTTAAGGCTTCAGGTGCTATATCTTTTGGTAGCTGGGCACCATCAGCTTTCTTCACCACACTTGCTTGTGCACCCCTTGTCTTCAGTGACTTCAGGTGTTATATCTTTTGGTAGCCAAGCATCATCCACTTTCTTCACCACATTTTCTTGTGCACCCATTGTCTTCAGCGATCATGCCAGGCAGGTGAGCATCTCAGAGGCAAAGGGTACTCATGGAGATGTAAATACAGGCATATAAAGATGTAAATATATTTATATATGATGAGGGGGAAATAGATCTATGTACATATATTTATAGGTTGAGTATTAAGAAAACAGATGGACAGTGGGCTCCTACAAAAGTACTCCCCCAACACAAGAACACTTTGTTCTAACACTATATTTTTAGTCCTCTATCTTAAACTACAACTAAACTAATCCAACCACATAAAGCAATGGCAGAGTAGCCATGATGAATGCATTAATCCAATTTACTTCCACAATTAACTGACTGATTATAGTGCTAATCACAGAATTAATGTGTGATTTAGCTGTACTGGGGCTTGAACTGAAGAATAAACAAAAGAAGCAGTTAAGGCCTTGAGTAGAAATTTATATGAGTGTTCTCACTACTGTTGAAAACCAATTTGGGGGGTGGGGATACAGCTTTCAGACAGTCAGTATTGTAAAGTCTATTGTGGAAAATGTACTTAGGTTAAAATGTAACCCCTTATCATTTGCTCTCCCTTTTGACCATGTGTTGCAGGTCATAATATTCTCTGCTTTACTTTTTTTAATAATCATGTTATTGGGGGCTTGTACAACTCTTATCACAATCTATACATACATCCATTGTGGCAAGCACATTTGTATATTTGTTGCCTCATCATTCTCAAAACATTTGCTTTCTACTTGAGCCTTTGGTATCAGCTCCTCATTTTCCCCCTTCCTCCCCACTCCCCTCTCCCTCATGTACCTTTGATACTTTATAAATTATTATTTTGTCATATCTTACACTGTCTAATGTCTCCCTTCACCCACTTTTCTGTTGTCCATCCCCCAAGGAGGAGGTTATATGTAGATCCTTATAATCGACTCCCCTTTTCTACCCCACCTTCCCTCCACCCTCCCTGTATCACCACTTTCACTACTGGCCCTGAAGGGATCATATGTCCTAGATTCCCTGTGTTTCCAGTTCCTATCTGCACCAGTGTACATCCTCTGGTCTAGCCAGATTTGTAAGGTAGAATTGGGATCATGATAGTGGGGGTGGGGGCGGGCGCAGGGCGGGAAAGCATTTAAGAACTAGAGAAAAGTTGTATATTTCATCGTTGCTACATTGAACCCTGACTGGCTCATCTCCTCCCCATGATCCTTCTGTAAGAGGATATCCAGTTGCCTACAGATGGAGTTTGGGTCCCTAATCTGCACTCCCCCTCCTTCACAATGGTATGATTTTTTATTCCTTGATGCCTGATACTTGATCCTTTTGACATCTCGTGATCACACAGGCTGGTGTGTTTCTCTGCTTTATTTTTTATTGAGTTGTTTTTTCTGTTTTATTTGGTAATTGTTGGTGTTTTCTGTTTTTTTGCTTTTGTTTCATATTTTTTGCATATGATATTCAGGATATAATAAATCTATAAAGATGGCAACTGTATTAATAATGACTATGGACATGGTTAGGGGTTATGGGGCATAACAATAATGATTACAAGAAAGAAGAAAATGTTCTAAAATTGATTATAGTGATGATTTCACAGCTCCTCTTAAAGTAATTGGACAATTATCAAACACACCTGCCTGTGTGATCCAAGGATTATAAATAACACAACTCAAAATTGAATTGTGTGATATATGAATTATATTGCCAATAAAACTATATGCACACACACATATATATCTCCAGTGAAATCATATATCCATATCTATATCTATCTATCTATCTAATCTATCTATCTATCTATATATATATGGTTAAACCCCAAAACTGGAACAACAGTTTCAAAGAAATATATTTAAGCCTTTTTTAACAAAACAACCTTATCACCTTCAAAGTATTCTCCATTACACTTAATAAATTTGTCAAATCTGTGATTCCATTTTTGGAAACCTTTTTCAGACTCATCTGTTTGCATGGCTGACAGTACCTCCCTCGTTTTTATTTCACCTCTTCTATGCCATCAAACTGCAGTCCTTTCATGTCCATCTTCATTCATGGAAACAAAAAGAAGTCACATGGAGCGAGGTCAGGTGAGTCAGTGCATTAGGCAAGAGAGGCATGCTGCCAACAACTGGCAACAACTGGCCAACAGATGGCTGCATGAGCAGGTGCATTGTCATGGTGGCAAAACCAGTCCCTTATCCACCACAAATCAGGCCTTTTTTGTCACACACTCTTAAGCAATCTTCTCAGAACCTCTAAATAGAAAGCTTCATTCCAGTCTTACCCAGTGCAATGAACTCCAAATGCACTAGGAGTTGGCATTTTCTTCTGTTTGGGAAGTTGATGGATGTTCAGACCAAGGTTTGTCAACAATTGCCATTTCACCTTTTTTGAAACGAGGAAACCACTCATATATTTGAATTTTCCCCATTGCTCTGTCCTTGTGTGCTCTGTTCAACATCACAACAGTTTCTTCTGCATTTTTCCTAAACTGGAAATAAAATTTCACGGTCTCAAGCTGTTCTCTTAAATTGGCCATCACAAAAAACAAGGCTTGCCCAAGAATGTTCTTATGATAAAATTCACTGTAAGCAGAGAGAACCCCCCAGGCAAGGCCACGGTGTGCACTGCTAATTCAGAGCTATTTGCTCTATGCATGCCAGCAGGAAAATGATGCTATGAAAAAGCTATGAAAAGCTCAGCTATGTGGATATTTTTCTAGTTAACGGGGGTGGTACTCCCTTGTATGCCCAGTAAAACCATGTAAGCACTGACCTTGCAGTTAGTAGCCCAACATGTAACCAATTAA
The DNA here is from genome assembly GCF_000313985.2 of Echinops telfairi. NCBI lineage: Eukaryota > Metazoa > Chordata > Mammalia > Afrosoricida > Tenrecidae > Echinops > Echinops telfairi. Next base: position 3,144,981 of record NW_022103903.1, read on the forward strand.
AACACGAGTTCTTTGGAATTCTATCATACTGGGGTATAAATATCAGTTACCTGGAAGTTAACAATACAAATTATTTATGCTATTTCCTAATAAAATGGATATAGTCAGGAAAATAAATCAAAAGAAATGATCTCCAGGCCAAGGAAACTTAAACTCTACTTGGTTTCCTATTTTAATTCATTTAATATAATTTCTATCATAGACAGTTTTTGGAATAAGAAATAAAACAGAGACAGCATATCAACTCCAATATCAGTAATAGGTACTTTACTTAATTTATAAAATTCATATTTGAAACAATATTTAATAATTACTGCAGATTTCCACCATTGAATATACCATTTATCTTAGATGTCTTCAGTCTCTGATGTGTGAACTCTCCTTTTTCCTTCTTATGAACCAAACTACCTATGACTTTAAAATATGAAGTGCTTTTTTGATTTGTCAATATGAAAAATAAACCAAACAGGTTAGTGAAGTATGCAAAGAAGTGTTTATAAGACTATCTAGCTAGCGAAGGGAAAATCACAAAGTGGAAACCCTCATGTTCATGTTCATATAGACTCTTCATTCCCCCTTCCCTGTGCATAATCCGTGCTGAGGCTGTGCCCTTTGAGCAAATCCAGCCCAACTGTTCCTTGATTTGCCTCGAGTGCTTCATCCAATCATTCAAATAAGTCAGTATTGCCTTTGCTTTTTCTCAACTTGCAGTTTGTGAATTCCTCAGAAACGTATAGAGGTTATATGTCACATTAAACCAATACCTTCACTCCAGGCATGCATTTTTATCCCTTTGTCTTTAGTGAAAATGCCCTGAGTCTTGTCTCCCAAGAAACTGTGGCTTAGCTTTCGGAGATGACCCCTAGGCAAACAGAGCTATACTTTACTGTGTAAAGAAATAAGTCTTGGATACTCTTTTCTCTGTCCATACAGGCCACATGGACATTCCTCTCAGTGGCTTCTTTGAAGAAAAAGCATGATGGCAGCAGAGTAGAGACTCTACCCTGGGAATTTTGACCCCATGAGAAGGCAAACCACTCGACACATACTCTGGAAAATTCACCTGGGATAGCTTCATGTGGTTTTTTATCACTCATCAATGTCCATTTTGAAACTCATGACACAGTTAAAATGACAAAATCCAAAAGATTTCAAGTTTCTAGAACAGACCTATTCATTTTCAAGTTAAAATGTTTATTATTAAAAAAATGTTTATTATTTTTATTAAGTAAAAATATAGAAATTGTGATGGACACATTCACCTTGTAAATGGCCTGTGCTCCGTATCCACAGTAAATGGCTACTCGTTTTTTCATTGTGTGTTTGCTATAGCTACTGCAATGACGGTCGCTGCACATTTGAACTCTTGTTCCTCTCAGACTGCTATGGAACTGCAAGAACAAAACAAAATGTGAAAGAGAGAGACAGAAAAGCACAAAGCCCAATCTCTGTCCTTGCTGATTTCTCAACACAGCCAAATAGACAGACATGAAATATCTAAGATTTTCATCCTGCTTGGAAATGGTTTTCAGCTTAAAGGCGTTTGACCTGGAGTGAGGTTATATTTCAGTCAGCCTGCTGAATGGTATCTAGAGAGGCCCGTCAGTGGAAGCTTAGCAGCAAAACGTGAGTGAAAGAAAGATCAAGTGCCTGGTAGCTGAGCAAGCTGGAGGAGGTAACTGGACTTGAATGTCAAAGCTACGTTCTGTCAAAATGGCTAAGCTCATTTTCACAACAAGAGGCCTCAGGAGGGCAATAAGTAAGAAAGCTCCAGTAATAGTTAAATTATTTGACAAAGTATTTAAATTTTTAAAACTTGGAAACAGTTATTTGAGACTTAAGAGTCAGGCATTCTTATTAGGCATAGAGGAATAAGACACATGGCCGGAAAGTATTGATGTCAGGTGGCATATAACCCCTCCCAATATCCCTGAGGATAATAAGTTAGGTGAGAAGGCAGGAGCCTGACAAAGATTCTAATAGAATGCTGTGCTGATATAGCCGAGAAAGAAATAACAGGACTTATTGCTAAAAGGTTTATAAATAAGAAGAAATTATGAATTGACGGTAAATGTGGGATACCAGGCCAGATCTGCAGGGTATTCACAGATAGTCCCTGATCGCTAAATTGCCAGGATGCCATTAAAAATAATAATAATATGGACTGTTTCATATATATCACATCCTTTGGATCACATGTTAGCACATGTTGTTGTTGCTAGCGGCCATCAAGTCACAGTGACCCCACTCCTTGTTAGGTGAAGAAAATACTACCTGGTCTCTTTCTATCTTCACAATGGTTGTTATGCTTGGGACCATTGCTGTTACCATTGTGCCAATCCATCTCTTGAACAGTGTTCCTCTTTTTTGACAAACTTCTACCAAGCATATTGCCTTTTCCAAAAACTGGTCTCTCCTGATAACTTGTCCAAAATATGTGATTCCAGCACAGGTTTGTCCTTCTGGCAGTTCATGGTATGTTCGATGTCTTTCTAATACAATTAATTATTTTCCAGTGTTTCTTATTCATTTCCCAGCTTTCACCTACATCTACAGTGATTGGAAATGCCACAGCTTAGGTCCTACCTAAGTTCTCAAAGTGACGCTTTTGTTCTTTAACACTTTAATGAGGTCTTTTCCAACAGATTTGTCCTGTGAGATGTGATTGGATTTCTTGACTGCTGCTTCTGTAGGCATTGATTGTTGACTGAAGTAAAATGAAATATAGGACAACGTCCAACTTTTCTCATTTAGAATGATGTTGCTTACTGACCCAAATGTGAGGAATTTTTACTTTAAATTGAGTTGTAATCCATATGGATTTGATCTTTATCAATAAGTGCTTCAAGTTCTCTTGGATTTCATCAAGCAAGGCTGTGTCATTTGCCTATCAAAGGTTGTTGATGAGCCTCCCAGCGATCTTGATTCCAGCAATCTTCATTTAGATTATTTACTCAGCATGCCGATTGAATAAGTATGGTGAAGTGATACAACCCTGCTACACATCTTGCCTGATTTTAACCTATGCACTATCCCCTTTTGTTCAAACAACTATTTCTTAGTCTATATGCAGGTACCACATGTGCACAAGGAAATGTTCCAAAACTTCTACCCTTCACAATGTTATCGATAGTTGCACTGAATAGTCAATGAAACACAAGAAAACAAACATCTTTCTGATGTTTTGTACTTTTATTAAGATCTGTTTGATATCAGAATTGGTGACTTTTGCTCTCAGAGTAGCATTTTAGCAGTTAAAAAAAATACTTCTGAAACATACAACAAGATGCCGGCAGCATCTATCAGGTGAGCAGAGCCCATCTTGCTCAAAGGCTACTCTGGTAGAGATTGAAAACGGCTATTTCCCAGTTGTACATTGCAGATAAAACAATATAAGGGATAGTTAAATGAAAATACCTGTCCCTTCTCTCTCCTGTATCTCTCTGATGAAGAAAGGCAATTTTTCTATCGATACTAAGAATTCTTGATGGAGGAAGAGAACTCTCTATGCCATCTTCCACCAGACTTATTGAGTGAAGGATACTAAGAAACCTTTCTTCCGCTAGCTCCCCCTAGCTAGGTAGGTGACAGAATTTTCACTATGTGTGCTTCCTACTCATCTGCAGCTGAGTGTCCAAGAAGACCCAGTGTCTGCCAGACATTTTTATAGCCCACAAGTCAAGCTACTGGGATCTATGCAAGCCACGATAGCAGGCGCAATATGAACTCTGAGCCAGAGCCAGACCACTATAGAAGGGTAGGGTCAGACACCTTGGCACCAGATTCAGGCCCATTAATCTCTTTAATTCTGCTGACATTTAGAAAATTGCTCAGGTTTAAAGGGGAAGCAGCGGGGTTGGTCTGAAGCCCAGCAATACTTGCAGGGTGAGAACTAGGGAAGATAAAACTGTGCCAGGTTTTTCATAAAGACTGTCTCGTGACAGAGAGTTAATTGCTTCAGCCTGAGCATTTTAAGAACAATATTTTTGATATGCAGAAACTCAGGAGAGAGCAAGTGTTTAAAAGTTATAGCTTGACATGTGCACAATCAAGACAGGTGTCAGTCCCTAGTTTGTTGGTCTCTGTATTCTAGAACAATCACTAGAGCCATCACTGTCCCGTGTTATACAGTTGTTCCCGCAAATTGAACTATATGATCTGTGATAACTGCTTGTAAGCATTGTCTGCTGGGCAACCTGGCAGCACTTTTGGTCTATTTCTGTAAATTGAGCTTCACAGTGCCCTTTAAATGTTTCCCCCTAAATTACGGTGGCTCCAGACCGGGACCACTTCAGTACAGGGGACTCAGTTTCATCTTTATATTCCTGCTCAGATAATCAGAATCAGCTAAAATGAGCAACGCCCCTCATTTTGATTAGTCAAGTATACCATCGCCAGGGAGAAGGTGAGAGTCATTTTCAGGTTTAGGGGAAGAGACAGGAAAATAGTCAAAAGGAGAGTTGGCTGCCTACTTTGAGTTTTAGAATAGTTAGCACCTCAGTCTGTCCCACTTTCTGGCCATGAGATTCTTTCATGATTCAGTGAGAATTTTGTAGAAGGATCTTCAGGGTTGTTAACCAGTGCTTTTGCGATTTTTCAAACTTGAACTTAAACCGGTGGAATCGTAGCAACGAGCCATTCAATTAGAATTCTGCGGAGGTATGAAATTCACCAAGATCTTCCACACAGGTGACATGCAACCGGTCTGTAACCCCCCAAGGTCTAGATTCTCAGTTAGCCTAACCCAGATACTCCGCTGGCATAATGCTGAGAGAGACAGCTTCCTTTCTCTGACTGCTCAAATGTGTGAAATTTCTCTTTACCGACTTAACAACAACAAAAATTGATTATGCGTGAACACTGAGAAGCAGGTAATTATTGTCCATTGGAAATGCATATCAACACACATTTCTCTAAGGATGCTATCTTCCCTTCCTTTAAATACTTTCCCACAATGGGAATGGGATAGAACCCAAGAAAGACTATGGAGAGAAAGAAAATGAGTTATGTCATCATAAGCGTGTAAGTTTTAAAAATAAGCATGTCTATTTTGTCGATAATTTTCTCTCTATCCTCCACCCTAGGAGTTCTCTTTTATCTGTGGATAGAAAAGGAAAATTGTCCAGTTACAGCAGCAGGTTATGGCAATCTTAATTCCACTTACAAGCTTTAGCAAGAAATTGAACTTGTAAATGAAATATTTAGTTCTTTTAGCAATTTTGATAAGCTGAGGAGGCAAACACTGTGAGTCCTTTATTTACCCTGATTCAAAAGCAGTCTAAACACAATGTCAGTAGTTCAATTACACTGGCCACGGTGTAGGAGAAAGAGGAGACTATTTGCTCCTTTAAGGATGTATAGTTTGGGGAATTCTATGTAGGAACACCAGGAGTTGGAATCAGGTGGAATGACTGTTGTTAGATGCCATCGCGTTGGTTCTGGTCTATAGCAACCTTGTGCTCAATGGGATGAAACCCTGCCCAGTCGTGTGCCATGCTCACGCATCCTCCTTTGCTGGAGGCCATACTTGTGACCAGTGCATCCATTCCCCTTGTTGAAAGTCTTCCTCTTTTCCACTGGCCCGTATATTAACAGTGTGATATCTTTCTCAAGGGACTGGTCTCTCCTTATAGCATATCCAAAGTATCTAAGGCAAATTATAGCCATCCTTGCCCCTAAGGAAAACTCTGGTCAGACTTGCTCCAAGGAAGATTTTTTGTTCTTTTGGCAGTCCATGGTACTATCAATATTCTTTGCTAGCACTATAATTTATGTATTTATCTTTTCATTGCGTTCCTTTTATTTCAAACCATTTTATTTGGACATAATCCAGACATCATACCATTCAGTCATTCAGTCATAGCAAGCAGTGTTATACAATTGCTATCACAATTAGTTTTAAAATCTTTTCTTCTTACTTGTAATCCTTGAAATCAGCTCCACATGGTCCCCACCCCCTCTCCTGCTGTACCTGCCCCCTGAAACCTTATTCTATTTATTGTCTCTATAGTGACCCAACCTGAGTTCCATATGCCCCCAAAACATAGAAAGATACATAACATAGAGTCCAGAATGCTACCAACAATAGCAAAATACAACATAGATAAGCCCCAATTTGGGAAACACAAAACAAAACAAAACCCGAACCAGCCAATATCAAAAACTATATAAATCTCAAAGCATAGCCAAGGAGAGATAAAATGACAAGGTTTTAACCATTCAAGTTGGATTTTATCATTTTAATCTACTGTAACCATTTCTCCAATGCTCTGTCTGATAACCAGGTTATTCTCATCCCTTCATTTATGGTCAAGGGGGGGGGATTGGAAGTTTATTCTATGTGTAGATCCTGTGAATGCATTTAGATTTTCACTCACATCCACGGGCTTCTGAAAACCAGAATTTCCCAACTCAATCTCTGATACCATTCCCTCCTTCAGATTTGTATTACATCATTTACAAATGCATAAAGACCTCATTGGACTTCTTTAATCAATGTCCAACTGTCCCATGTACAGGAGGCACGTGAAAGCACCATGGCTTGGGCCAGGCATGCCTTAGTCCTCAAAGTAACTTTCCTGATGTTCAGCAATCTAAATTTTGTTGAATATCAGTGTGTGAATAAGCAGTAAGTAAAATACCTGCCTCCTAGTACACCAAATATTCTCAAACCAACTTTGATGTGTGCTTTTTAAGTAGGTGAACACTGTCTCTCCTTTTTGTGATGTGTGGTTTCCCCCCTGCACCAATACCTGCCTAGGAGTCACCCATAGCTCACTCTGGTAGGAAAGTCCCAAAGCACTGGCTGTCTGCAGGCTCAAGCCTAACTCACACATCATTTACATCGAGTGGCTTATTGGGTGTCCTTGATCCCATTATTGCCACCAGCACAATCCTTCCTTGGAGATAATTCCAATATCATGTTATTTTTCTAAATACTGTATATGAGTATAAGCTGACCCAAATATCAGCCGAGGCAACTAATTTTACCACAAAAACTGCACAAAGAATATGATGAAAAAATTGGCTTATACACAAGTATATACGGTATATATAAAATATGGATTTACAAAACATTCTATGCTTTTCTTATCAACATTTGTTTGACCCAGAATGTTACCTTGTTTCTTTTTGTATAAGAGCCTTTTGCTAGTGATGAATTAACTTACTTTCTGTTACTATTGTTCAGTTAGTATAATTATGATCGTAAGTCAAAAAGCATTGTTGCAAGAAGCAGAACCCACTGTTCTCAACATATTCTCCAGCTAGGTCTTCAGTCTGCAAACTCACTTCCCTATAGCCATTATTGACTCAGAGGGGCCCCCTGTGGGTTTTCCAGACAGTAACTGTGCAGAGTACAAGCCCCAGTCTTTCTCCCTCGCAGGTGCTGGTGGTTTCAAACTGCTGACCATGTGGATCGCAGCTCCACCCATAACAACTACATGATCAGACTCTAGACACTATTTCTCTCACCTTCCCCCAAAGAATTCTGTACTCTGATTTTTCCATATCAAAATGTCAGTCATGGAGTACTTGAGGGACTGAAATCGTTGTCCCTGAGTTTGGGGAACAAAAAGGAGCCTGAAGGAGCATGATTAGGGCTGTGAAGTAGCTGCCGTAAACTTTCACAGTGAAATTATCATAGGACATGCCTCACCACCTTCAAAGAATAAGCAGGTAGATTGTTGTGATAGAGAAAAAAATGTCTTGATTCAACTTCCCTTGCTTTTGTTGGTGACCAATGCAGTTTTCCATATTCTAAACCTTCTTAGAAATAAGCTCTGTTGATTGTCTTGATTCCTTTGAGAAGATGTACGAATCTCTGAAAACAGTTACCATAACTTTCAGAGCTGACCTCTCTGCCTGGAATATAACTGGTCTCAGACACCTTTCAGAAGTCACTGTTTGGATTGGGCCTAGCTTCCTGTATCATATCGGTTAATCCAAGGCTCATACCCAGTTATAATTAATAAATAATTTTTCTTCATTAATTCCAATCTTGTTTAAAATAATGATAGAATGATCAACTCTTCAGTTAAATAATTTTCATCTAAATGTTTATGATAGCCATCAAACCTAGAATATGCTAAGGCAAGCTGCTACATTAAAAATGAAAATACACGAGAACTCAGCTTTAGGAGTTATGGTATCAGCGGAGATTCTATGATCTACTAGTTTCTGAATTTCAGTTCTTGTTTCTTCAGTATTTGAGCTTTATGGTCTTCCTCTCTTAGCTCATCGTTGAGGTCTCCTTGCTATTCCTCAATCCAACGAAAAACTTCTTTTATCTGGGGCAACAATGCCATAAACCGTTTTCAAAGATCAATGACTTTGATGTTTAATTTTTGTTTACTAACAGTTTGCTATTAGCCCTGACCTCAGAATCATTTTTCCAAGGCACAAAAAGTGAATGTTTTATAAAAGACATCCTACAGAAACTGAAAGGAGGTCGTGTGGTGGGTGGGTTAGGTTTTGTACAGCTCAGCCCAATGCTGGTGGTTCAAGTCCACTTGTAGCTCCAAGAAGAAAGAAGAAGCGTTCTGCTCGTGAGCAGATTTACGCCTCAGAAACCCACCTGGGCAATTCGACTCCCACACTACAGGGCCACGGGGAGTTGGAATCAACTAGATGGCAGTGAGTTATTATTTTTATATTTTGGCTTCTTTTTGGCAACAGAAACTAAGAAACATTTACTGAGAAAAATTGTAGCCATCCACTGATGACTGAGACATATGTAAACATGTTTTGTTTAAAATAAACATATGCATGGATGAACTGGAACTCTATTATCAATAAATTTAGATTTACCCTCAATATGTTTGCCAGGAGCCCTGGTGGTATAGTGGTTACACATTGACCTCCTCTCCACAAGGTTAGTAGTTCAAACCCACTAGCCACTCCTTGGGTGAAAGACTTGGCTTTCTACTATCCTAATGAATTACAGTATTGGAAACCCACAGGGACAGTTCTACTATGTCCAAAGGGTCACTATGAATAAAAATTGATTCAATGGCAATAAAGGTTCTTTTTTAATATATATTTATCAGGGAGTTTAAAATAGACTTTGGAAATTTTCTATTTTTTGACCAGCTTTATCATAACTTTCTTTGAAACCTCCTTGTATATTTTTTGTGTTGCTAGGTGCTATCTAGTTGGGCCCAGTCCATAGCAACCCTAGGTACAAATGATGGAAACACTCCTTGGTCCTGGACCATCCTAACAATTGTTCTTATGCTTGATCCCAATTTTTGCAGCCATTGTATCAGTCTAGCTCCTTAAAGATCTTCCTCTTATTTCACTGCCCCTTTACTTTACCAAGAATGATGTCCTTCTCAGGGACCAGTCTCTCTTGACAACATGTCCAAAATTTGTGAGATAAAGACTCACCATCCTTGCCTTTAAAGAACATTATTGTCCTACTTCCAAGATGGATTGGTTTATTCTTTAGACAGTCCATTGTACTTTCAGTCTTCAAGGTCAGCACCATAATTCATGTGCATCAATTATTCTTTTGTCTTCCTTATTTGATGTGCAACTTTCTTATGCATATGAGGTGATTGAAAATATCATGGCTTGGGACAGGCTTACGTTAGTCTTCAAAGCCACATCTTTGCTTTTTGAACATTTTTAAAGAGGTCTTGTAAAGCAGATTTATCCAATGTATTTATTTGATTTCTTGACTACTGCTTCCATATGCATTGATTATGGATTTAAGTGAGAGGAAAACCATGACAGCTTCAATCTTTTCTCCATTTTTCATCGTGTTACCTATTGGTCCAGTTTCGAGGGATTTTGTTTTCTTTACATTGTGCTGTAATCTGTACTGATGGCTGTAATCCTTGATCTTCAAAAAGTGCATCAAATCCTCCATCCTCACTTTAAGCAAGCAAGATTATCTACTGTACACCACAAGTTGTTAACAGGCCTTCTTCCAATCCCGCTGTGTTCTTCATACAATTCAATTTCTCTGATGATTTGCTCAGCAAGCAGATTGAATAAGTATGATGAGAGGAAAAACCCTGATGCACACCATTCCTGATTTTATACCAGGCATTATCCCTTGTTAGGTTCATGCAACTACCTCTTAACGCATGTGCAGATCCACATGAGCTCAATTAAGGTTTCTGGAATTCCCATTCTTCTTATTTTAAATCATTTTATTGGGGGCTCTTACAGTTCTTATAACAATCCATACATCAATTGTATCAAGCAAATTTGTACATATGTTGACATCATCATTTTCTAAACATCTACTTTCTATTTGAACCCTTGGTATCAGCTCCTCTTTTGTACCCACCCTGCCCACTTCCCACCCTCGTGATCCTTTGATAAATTATAAATTATTATCATTTTCATGTCTTACACCAACCACTTGTCTCCCTTCACCCAGGTTCCCGTTTTTCATCCCCCTGGGCTGGGAATTACCGGTATGCACCAATGATCATTGCGATTGGTTCCTCCCGTCACCTTCTCCCTACACTCTTGGTATCACTACTCCCAATTTTGTTCCTGAGGTGTTTGCCTGACCTGGATTCCAAGTGTTATGAGCTCTTATCTCTACCACTGCACATGTTCCTGTCTAGCCAGAAATGAAATGCAGGACTGAGGTCATGGTAGTAGGGAAAATGGTAGTAGGGTAGTAGAAGGTAGAAGCCTCAGAGAACCAGAGGAATATTGTGGGTTTCATAGGTGCTATACTGAGCCCTGCTTGACTCATCCCTTCCTTGTGACCTTTCTGTGAGGGAACACCCTATTGCCTATAGATGGGTTTTGCGTCTCTGCTCTGATCCCCCTTGTTCTCAACAATATATATATATATTTGTTTGTTTGTGTCTTCTGCCTGTTACCTGATTCATTGACACCTCATGATCACACAGGCTGGTGTACTTCTTCCATGTGGGCATGTTGCTTCTCTGCAAGATGGCCGCTTGTTTAACCTCATGCCTTTAAGGTCCAAGATGCTATATCTTTTCATAGCTGTGTGCCATCAGCTTTCTTCACCACATTTGCTTATGCACCCATTTTGTCTTCAGTGATCTTGTTGGGCAGTGAGCAACACAGAATGCCAGTTGTTAGAATAAAGTATTCTTGTATTGATGGAGGGCTTGAGCAGGTGCCCAACGTCCATCCACTTCCTCAATGTATTGCCATATAAACATATGTACATAGACTAATATCTCTATTTTTACAAATTAATATATTTGCATAAGTGGACACCTATGCTTTTACCTCTATCCATAGCTTTGGTTCATAGATCTTTCCTCTGTTTCCTTTTACCTTCCTCCTTCCCCACCATCACTCTCGCCCTTCTTCTGCCTCTTAGTAATTCCTCTCAGCTAGATTGCTTTTGCTCCAACACCACCAGGATCTCTATGCCCTCATCATTGTTGCTTTTAATTCCCTAATTGTTCCCCTCAGGAGGAAGGGGAAAACAGAGGTGAGTAAACAACACCCTTCCTAAGGCTTTTCATAGTTTGTTATAATCCACACAGTTGAATCCCTTTTTTATAGTCAGTAAAACACAAATAAACACCTTTCTGGTACTCTTTACTTTCAGTCAAGATCAATCTGACAGGAGCAATGACACCCCTGTTCCATGTCCTCTTCTGAATCAGACCTGGATCTCTGGCAGCTCCGTCTCAGTGTACTGCAGCAATTGTTGCTGAATAATGCCGAGCAACATTTTATTTACACGTGGTATCAATGATATTGTTCTACACTCTGAGCATTCTCTTGGGCCATATTTCTATGTAATAGGTCCCAGTGATGAATCTTCCCAGTCAGTTGTCCAAGTACATGTCTTCCCAGTTTCCTGGCATAGACAAATGAGTGTGTCAAGTACTTCATCAGCTGTTGAAACATTTTAATCGGTATTTAATCAATTATTGGAGCCCTGTTTCTGGTTACTTTGGTCAGTGCCGTTTGAACTTCCCCCTCAGCATATTTTTGGAAAGTTTATTTTTCTCCATAATTCATTCCATTTTTAATTAATATTTTAAATCTACATATGAATAATTGTCATTGTTTACTTTATTTTTAACATTTTACAAAACCTTACATGAAAATCAAGAATACACCCTCTGTTGGCTATACCTCTACAATTCCAACCAAATGCTTGTCTAGTCAATTCCTACTCCTAGTGACCATACATACAGGATTTCTCAGGCTGCAAATCTGTACAGAATCACATAACTTCATCTTCCTCTCGCAGAACTGCTAATGTTCTTGAACTGATGATCTCGACGTTAGCGGACAAATGTCTAACCCACAGTGCTGCTGTTGGGCGCTTCAAATGGAAAGGGGTCTCCAAATAAAAAGCCCCCTTTGAAGGGTTCAAGAATATGATTGTGGAATTTTCCAATAATACTGATTAGAAACAAAAACTCCAAAATGCAATCATAAATGTATGCTATTTCTCTACTTTAAAACAGAGCATTTAGACAATTTTCATTAACTAACATACTCTCCGCTGAGTGAAGCAAACAATTAAGTGTTGCATTACTACAATTTGAAACTGTCAAGAGCACCGCAGCAGGAAGGCCTGGTGAGATGCTGCTGAAAAGCAGAGCCTTGGACATTCGATGGAGAGGGTCTACTCTGCCAACACAAATTTCTAGAATTCAGAATCAACTTGACATCGCCAACACTGATACCCCTGTTTGGGGTTGCCTTCTGCATTACCTAAATGTTTAGAAACTGAAGCTGGTACAAATGCTCAGTAGTCCCAATGGCACCCATGCTCAAAAAGAGAGTTAAATTTTTCTGCAGATATTCTTTAGCTCAGCATTATACAATTTTATTATTAAGGATATATTGATACTTGAGTCGACTATTCCTCTATTTATAAGTGACCTGGTTCTATGATGTGAAAGAAAAGATACTGTCAATAAGGATAATAGAAGATGTATTGTGCATTGCTTGTGTTTAGCATTATGCAAAACTGAAGCTATTATTCCTTATGTCAAACCTAGACAATGATTTTAAGAGTACAAAAAATAAAACAGGGGTTGCTCCATTTGTTCTCCATCACTGTCTCTTGTCATGCATTTCTTACCCAAACCAAGTGAATAGTCATTGCTTATGAAATAATATACCAATGGATTGAAAACTGTACCATGTTTTAAAGAGGATTAAATTCACTAAATGGATGCAGATTCTTAGATGAAAGCAATTCTCATGAAAGCCCTGTGAGGAGAGTATTATCCCATCCAATGTTGAGCATTAGAGTTGTAAAATTGGACCCAAGCTTTACAAGTCAAAAGTGGATGGGGTAAAGCAGGAGTACAAACAGCAGTTACCATTCCTGGCTGTTAGTTTAAAAAGTGGCTCTTTGAAACACAATGCAGCTGATATGTGCGAGAGTCAACTCCGTGGTAAATGGAGGAGTAGCCAAGAAATTCAATGTGACAGAACATGCGATGCATTAGTGCATCTCACTGTCTCACCTCATGGTTTCTTGACTCAGCCCATACCAGCCTTCAAGGCAGACTTGCCCCTGGGGCATTCTAAGACTGTAACTTTCTTTCTTTCTTTTTTTTTTTTTTGACTGTAACTTTCTAAGGGAGGATTAAAGCCTCGACTTTCTCCCAGCAGAGCCGCTGACTTGGCAGTTAGCAGCCCAATATATAACCACTATGCAACCACTAGGGTTCCTGAAAAACGGAATTAGAAACCACCATTTTTTTCCTGAAAGATGTTCCTTAGCATGATTAGATATCTTGCTATGGTTAAACATGGAACTTGCACTATTCAGTGGTAGTTCAGATGCCATGCTCCCATTTTTTTCCGTTATTTTCCTCCCCCATTGAGTGGTTGGCTTTCTTACAAGTCGCTTCCAGCTCTGCTCATCCCAACAGCCTCGCTTCCAGCCTCCTCTGGGAAAGTTGCCGTTTTGTGTAAATAGTTGCCGTTTGTCCCTGCATTTCTGAACAGAAAAAATAGTATTTTGTAAATTGTGTTTTTTATTTTGATACTTATAGTAATTTTTAAGCTGAGTTTTTATTCAAATACCTTTAGTCCTAATCCTCCTTATTTCCTTTCACTCACTTTCTTAATAATGTTACCATTCCCTCTCCCCTTTCAAAAGGAACACCCACCCAAATATGCTGTATTTCTATCCTTCCCTGCCTCCTTTGACAGGAAAAGAGAACTAAACCCAATCAAATTTTTCTTAATTTTATTTTCCTTTCAATGCACATTATTTTGGCTAAAGGGCAAAGTAGCCGAGGTTCAGGCATGTAACAAAAGAGCACTACAATTTTCCTTTATTCAGGCAGAACCAACACATATGTAATCTTTGATATAATGTGTTGTGTATCCCGAAACATTTCTCTATAACATTTCTCTACATGTTCTTTCCTTTTATGTTGACCTAAACTTGACACATTATTCTTACATTGAAAGTTTTACACTGCACAAGGCCTGTAAAGTGTTGAAGTTAAGTATTGATTTAATAAATAAATTTGTTCTCTTGTTATTAAACTAATATAGCAAAGTATTTGATACAAAAAATAAAAACACAAGGAAGTCCCCTTTAATTAACATGTCTTGAAGTTACAAGACACAGAAATCATATCTGAATATCTGCACATACAAATGGTAACAGTATACTATCACAAAGTTAACATTTTCCTTATTGTGTAAAGAGTAATCAATTGTCATGTGGATAATTTTGTAAATTGATATTAATCTTGAAACTTCATTTTCTACTCAGTGACTAGGGGAAAATTCTAAAAGGTTCTAAGGCTCAAACTTTAGTAAAGAAAAAGACTCAAACTACACAAAAATATTTATATATGAAGAACAAATGGAACCTTGGCTAGACTCTCTAGTCTGCCAGCTTTAAATCAAAATGAACCAAGGGTTACTTCGGAGGGACGTTCTTGATTTTATATCACCAGCGGCCACAAGGGCATGGGTAGAAGCTCAATAAATACTTGTTGAATTGACTTTCAGAACTTTGAAAAAGTAACTCTTTGGGGAATTGATGTTTCATGTCTCTCTCAATTTTTCACAATGTTTTTCATCTTAAAAAAAATAAGAGAATGTAATTTTTAATATTTGCTGTAAATTTATCAAGGTTTTTAAAATTCCCTTTCATGGGTAACGTAGTCTCTAGTTCTAATTTCCATTGGCATAATGACAGCCAAAGGAGAAAAATAATGTATTAAGAGAGAACAAGAGTAAAGTGGTAAAATGAAAGAAAATCCCACTGGATAAACTGCACAAAAAGTGGCAAAAGGTTTTTTTGTGACTTAATATAAAATTAGGGTTCACATATCGATAAACACATGGTAATATTGGAATTATTATTTTAACTTTAATGAATTATGTTATTTTAGGAATGTCCCTTAGCTTAGTTTTACAACATATTTTTAAATTATAGAGTTATTATTTGGAGAAATTTTAAGACAGCAGAATAATTAAACACATACACTCAAAATAATTTTTCAGAAAGTATTTTACTGCAAAATTATAAACTATTTGAAATACACCTAGTTTTATAAAAAAAATATATAAAAACAGCTTTTATTAAAAGTATCTAAATTTATTTTTAGAAAACTATTTATTATTAAAATACTTATAGTATTAGTTGACCCTAACAGTTCTGATTATTTAAAATTTACAGTAACAATAAAAAGTGTTTGGAAAATAAGGAATTTTGAGTATGTTGCTGAATAGTATTTTGTGTATGATCAGCATATGTACAAACACATATTTATAATTTATTATATATGGTATTTTTATGGATTTTCCATTTCTATGACTCTATTATATTGGTTCTGTTTTTTGCAAATACCTGATTTCTCAAAAATTATAACATTGATATTTACTCCTAAAGGTTATTTGTTTGTTAATTTTGTTTTCAAGTGCTGGATCGGTCACTTTGGGATTAGTACATCTTTTAGCAAATCTTAACATTTACCTAGATTTTTCTCCTTTTGATAGAAGTCTTATTAGAATAGTGTGTGATTAAATATATAAAATATTACTTAAATTAGAATATTTAGGGCTTCAGTGAGTAAAGAAAGAGTTGTCATTAAGTAAGGATAATACAGGAGAGTTTATTCCTAGGCAGTCATTGTCTTGATTGAAATCTAACTTCTATTCCTATCCTAACTCAAGCAAAGGCATAAATTATTTAAGCAATTGGAGACATCTGAATTTTCATCAAAGTAAAAAGAATAAAGTCAGGTGACACTAAAATTTACATACAAATATTTTCCATATCGAAAAACAATAATAAGTATGATTTTTCCTACATTCTGGGAAGTTTCAGAAATGCTTCCAGTATCTTATAAAGCTGAAAGGGGTAATTTCTGAATTACATATTTAATGTGGAGTTTTGCACCCAAAAATCATGTTCCTCAATATTATTTCATGCCAAAAGTCTAGCTGCCTATTTATGTATCTTCAGAATTATAAGTAGAAAATCATTTCTGACTGAAGCTCTTCACCAAGTCCAGAATTATCTATGGGGAATATACATAATTTCTCCCGATTTTACTGCTTGTTCGAAAAAACATGATTTAAACCTACATTGTGGTGATTTCCTTTTAATGAGAAATGAATTATGACTTTTAATTCCCTTATTGTTTCCTTTCCCTTGCAGAAGTCTGAGAAGCTTATTTGGTTTACTGGGGACAATAGCTAGCTTACTACTAATGCCAGGGTACTGATTTAGCCACCAAGAACAACGAAACCCAGAACGCTTTTAAACAGGAACCTCTTTCATTTGATGCCCTCATCCAAGGGCTCATTTGGCATGCACAATTTATTTTCAATCAGCCAGAGATACGTCAATGTTCATAATCATGAATCAACTCTTTGCGAGATAAAAGAAGCATACCTCTCTGTATAGCCCTAGGATATGAGCAAATGCTGTTGTAATTTGGATGTAGTCATTTGATGTTTGTCAAACCTGTGCTATGCAGTATACTTACATGGTCTCTGCCCTTTTTAAGATAGGGTTTCTTCATAATGCTGTGGCATAGATATCAATTTGTAAATTTCCAAATCACACATTAGATAATGCATAACCTCAGGCCATCACAGATGACTCTTCTTCACTAAGTCTGCAATTGCCATTTTTGCAAGTTCTAGAGTGTTTATAACACAGCTGGAGAATTAATTGAAAGGAACACTACTAACTGTGTGGCAGAGAAGATATGGAGAAACCCAAACCATATGCGGGTGATGACAGAGTTTGACATAAATACCAGCCCATGCATAGTAAAACGGATGGAGGACTGAAGGGTAACTGTAATGAAGAAATGTGGCCAAAATTAAGCTGAAGGAAAAAGATATGGTAAAAGGAATATGTGTGCTTATTTCTAAAAATTTGAGAAAAACATAGGACTAAGTAAATATTAACATTTGCATCACTATTTTTTTCTTACATTACATTCATGGATGTTCACTAGATTTCATCCTACCTGGATGAGAAATATCTTCTTGATATTCATTATGCTCTGATTCCATTTTTTTTTCATCTAGCAGATAGGCTTCCAAAGCAATGCCATATTTACTGATAGGGGCTTCCAAGAATGGTAGGTACAGATATCCTTCAAACTAGAAAGATTTATAATAAATCAATATGTAATAAGTCTGATTCATACAAAGAACCAGTGTTCCTTGTATATCATATAACTGTGAGTCAGTCCCTGCTACTTCGATATCAGCTTTAAATAAACAATATAAAGAAGGAAAACAATTTCTAATAAACTATATCTATTATATTAGAATGTGCTTGTGAAGACAACTATCCTCCCTAGAAAACATTACCATATAATGAACTCTTTACCCACTCTGGTTCCTGCTTCATGGGTCATGATTATTTTCCGTAGAATCTTGGGCATAAGGGTCATTACATATTGTCGTTGTCAGATGCGCCAAAGTTTGATGTGTATGTATGGGAAGATAAACAGAAATATGGGGGACCCCCACCAAACTCCTACATTTCACTGTTACTCAGGCAATAGCACTACCCCTCCCATCAGAGGAGATTAATCTATTATCAGTAAAATCACTGTCACCTTCACTCATACTTGAGATTAGCCCAACTGTGCATGTTGATTGGAGATCCCTGGTGTTATGCACAGGAATACTAACCTCAAGTTTGGCAGTTCAAACTCACCAGCTGCTCTGAGGGAGAAAGACTAGGCTTTCTACTGCTGTAAAGAGTTAGTCTCCGAAACCCCAAGGGGCAGCTCTACTTTGTCCTATAGGGTCATTATGAGTCAGCATCCACTCAGTGCAAGTGAGTGCATGCTGATATGGTACCTTGCACTGTATCAAAAGATGCTTTACGGGGGGAGGCGGGGGGTTGGCTTTGTTTTTGCTGATAATTCCCAGGAAATACCCTCATCACCCATTATTGCTTCTAGATCTATAAATAGACTTAAGTTCATGCTAATGCCTCAAAGTATGAAGTACAGATAGTGACCTCAAAAGAAGGTAATTCTAAATACAAGCTATGGCTGGTATGTAATCAGTTTCAGAAACTAGATCTGGAATTTATATATTTCCTCTTTGTGAGTATGCATTTAATATTTTTGTCTTGTTCCTTAAAAAATAGATGTAAATGAAGTTAGTGCTTTTTCAATTGCACGTGTTCGTTGTATCATATTAGATACACATATGACTTTATTTTTGTCTTATTCAGAGATTATGTATGTGTTAAAGAGATGTGTATAGGTGCCAAGTTGACAAGAGATGAACTGTGATAGTGAGGCTTTGTGTTAACTCAGTGTTTTGGAAGTTAGAGCCTGGTAAATCTCCATACTCTGACATAATAATGTAATCAACTCCATTATGGCAGCTTCTGGGAGCAGCACAGTAGTTGGAAAAGGATTAGTAGAAGAAACAACTGCAAATATCAATTAAACACCAGAATGTAGAATATATAAGGAATTAATCTAGGAAAATTGGAAGTTGTTAAAAATAAAATGTAACTCATAAAGATTGATATCCTAGGCATTGTTGAAGTTAAACGAATTCATATTGGCCATTGGCAATTTAAATCAGAAATCATATGATTTACTATTCTGGAAATGACATAGTCAAAAGGAATGGCATTTCATATATAATTCATAAATATATGAATGGATTTGGGAATAACACTTAATTCTACCCCCAATCTGTGAAAAGTTATTTCTTAAGACAGGGTCTTGTTTGATTCTCATGCTCATGTAGTTATCACTGGTTTTGTAGTAAAGTTTGGCAAAGAAACTGGATGGTGCCTGACTATCAGAGAGAGTAATGTCTGGGGTCTTAGAGGCTTGTCTTCCAACAAGAAACCATTTAAATTAGGTGTCAACTAAAGTCACACCAGTGTGTGTGGTCCAAGGATTGTAAATAATAAAATCCAACTAACGGGGGGAATTATATTAGAGCTCAAATTGTTAGCATTGGGTTTGCAAAAAGGCTAGGGATGACAATGAAAGCCAAAATTCCATTGGCAGGGTCCACACATGGATCAAATCTCCAGTGAATCTCCCCTGACCAAGGCACAGTGATGTGCATAACCTAGCTCTCATCCGGAGTGCAGTGGAAAGCAGTGATTGTAGATACAAGTAGGTTAAAAGTTCATCATTTATCATGTCTCCCCTTTGACCCATTTAAACTTTTCTCTAGTGTTTAATATTTCCTGCTCCCTTTTTGACTGAGTTTCTTTTTCTGTCTTATTTTGATATTGTTTTTCTGTATGTGAAATCTAGAACAGGTAAATATACAGAGGGAGCGATTGCATCAGGGTTCTTGGGGGTATGAGAGTGGAGGGTGGGAGAAAATGTGGAGCTAATAATGAATAAAAGAAAGAAAATATGTCCTAAAATTTATTGTAGTGATAGTGCTACAATTATTTTAATATGATTGAACTATTGAATTGTATGATATATGAATTATATGCCAATTAAAACATTTTTAAAAGGGACATTCCATGATCTATATTGAAGTACAATGCTATCTTTTTATAGTAATGTCTATCTACCTTAACGGAAATTAAAAACAATACAAATATTACTCAAATTTATGCACTAGCTGCTAAAGCTAATGATAAATTGAATTATTCTACCAGCATCACCAGTTTGAAATTGATCAAACATGCTATCAATATGCATTTATAACTATTGGCAATTAGAATGCAAAATTTGGAAACAGAGGGAGGAACAGTAGCTGTAAAATATGATCTTGGTAATAGAAAGGAAGCTTGAGATCAAATGATAGGAAATTTCTAGGCCAAGGACTTGATAATAGCAAATATCTTTTTTCAACAGCACAAAAGGTGACTATATACACTGACTTCCACCTAGAAATCAAATTGGCCACATCTGGGGGAAGAGATGAGGGAGAAGCTCAAAACCTTCAGCCAAACCTCAACTATGGATCAACTGTGGGACAGACCATCAATTTTTCTTATGCAAATTCAGGCTGAAGCTGAACAAAATGAAAATAAGTCCATGAAAGTCAAGAAATGACCTTGAACCTATAGCATCTGAAGTTAGAGAACAACTCAAGGCCAGGTTTGATGCATTAAACACAGATTAAAGAAGAATTATGAGCTGTAAGATGACATCAGGAACCTCATCCATGAAGGTCAAAAGAGGTCACTAAAAGGACAGGAAAGAAAGAAAAGATTCCAGTGAATGCCAGGGTAGACGAACTTGCTCACAGTGTAGATATGGAAAATGGAAGAAATGATCACGTAAAAGAAATAATTAAAATTTTTCAAAGGGAAGCTTTGAAAATATAATGAAGACAAAGGAAAACATAATAAACATGACTTAGTGTTACAAAATCAAAAGGAATAGCGCACGCACATCTTAAACTGAAAGCAGTTAAGAAAAAATTTAAGGCTCAAGTTTAAATCTTAAAAGATATATGGGCAAGATGCAAGAAGCATCAAAATAAGATGGAAAGAATACACAGAGTCCCTGAAACAAAAATAATTAGTCAACATTTAACTTTTCAAGAGGTAGCATATGAACATAGGAGCAAGAATCAAGTTCTACTGAAGGTAGAACTCCAAGCTGCACTAAAAGCATTAGCCAAAAATGTCTCCAGGAATTGAGGGATACCAATTAAATGTTTCAATAAGTTGATAAAGCGCTGGAAGCACTCATTCAACTATGTCAGAAAAGTTGGAAGA
>NW_022103903.1:3166228-3229099 GCF_000313985.2 Echinops telfairi
TGGAACATTCCATATATATACCCATTCCAAAGAAAGATGATCTAAAGAATACACAATTATAGAACAAAATCATTGACATCACATGGAAGTAGATTTTGCTGAAAGTCAACTGGCACAGGTGGTGACAGTATATTGACCGGGAGTTGCCAGAAG
This sequence comes from Echinops telfairi, assembly GCF_000313985.2. Taxonomy (NCBI): domain Eukaryota; kingdom Metazoa; phylum Chordata; class Mammalia; order Afrosoricida; family Tenrecidae; genus Echinops; species Echinops telfairi. The sequence goes on from NW_022103903.1 coordinate 3,166,382, forward strand.
TTCAGGCCATAGTCAGAAAAGGACATGGAATGAGGGGTATCATGGCTGAAGTCAGATGGATCTTGTTTAAAAGCATATAATACCAGATGTTTACTGGTGTTTCACCGACTGCAAAAGCATTCGACTCTGTGTGCTGTAGCAACTGATGAACAGCTTTGAAAAGAACAGGAATTCCAGAACACTTCATTGTGCTCATGGGGAAGCCATACATGGATCAAGGGGCAGTTGAGGGAAAAGGACAAAGGAATATTATATGGTTTAAAATCAGGAAGGGGATGAGTCCAAGTTTTATCCTATCACTGTACTTATTCAATCTGTATGCTGAGCAAATCCTGAGAGAAGCTGGATTATATGAAGAGAATTGTGGCACCAGGATTGGAGGAAGGCTTATTAACAACCTGCCGTATGCAGATGACCCAATCTTGCTTGCTGAAAGTGAGGAGGACTTGAAGCTCTTGCTGCTGATGATCCAGGACTATAGCCTTCAGTGTGGATTACAACGCAATAAAAAGACAAACCGAATCCTCACCACTGGACCAATAGGTAACATCACAAGAAACAGAGAAAAGGTTGATGTCGCCAAAGCTTTAATCTTGCTTGCATCTGCAATCAGTAATCATGGAAGCAGCAGTCAAGAGATCAAATGACCTATTTCATTAGATAATTATGCTGTACAAGACTTCTGTAGAGGCAAGGGTGTTGCTTTGAGAATAATACAAAACTCTCTCAAGATTCATACTCTCCAATATGAAAAATAAACATGTCTTTAAAGTCAAGATTTCATTTATAGGAATTTATCTTAGTGGAAAATTTGGCAACACAATAGAAATACATTATTAAGGAAATCCTAAATGTCCATAATTTTTTGACAATTAAGTAAATGTTGCTCCATTGATAATGAAAATATATGAATAGTCATTTCTAACAGTACTTTCTATAATTAAAATTACTGACAGAGAATGAGGTATAAGACAAAGAAGTATGAAATAGAAAAATGGTATTAATTGATTTGAATATAACTGTAAATAAATAGTGAATTCCTACAATGATGACATTTGTATCTTGAAAATATTACTTTTAAACTTGTTATTTATAAGACAGGCGTGAATATATTGATTTAACTCTAGTTTCTAGAGGCAAAGCCACCAGACATTAGTGCAATTCTTCAGCTTTTCTCCTTTCTTCCTGGTTGGCATATATTTTGTCATGCGTTTTCCCCTCCAAAAACAGTTCGGCTTTAATATATTAAAGATTTGTTTAAGTCATTCTTCATCTGTGTTGATATAATCAATTATATTTGGTTGTATTTTCTCAAAAAACAAACAAAATACTATCCAGTCAATTCTTACTCTTTGTGACTCTCTAGCTTCATATTGGCATTTATAAACTAACAGTTCACTTTTATAATAACAATTCACTCAACATGCCTTGAGCCATCCATGACTTGGGGAAGATATAAAATGCTTTGTTAACAAGTTTTTAAACAACTATCTAGCATGCTAAATTATTATTATTATTATTAATGATAAAATATTATTAGACTACAAGAACACCAATAAAAGCCTTGGTGGTGTAGTGGTTATACGTTGGACTATTAACCACAATATCAGCAGTTCAAACCCATCAGCCACTCTGAGGGAGAAAGATGAGGTTTCTCCTCCATAAAGAGTTACAGTGTGAGAGATTCCCAAGGGCAGTCCATTCTGTCCTATGGCATCATTAGGAGTTGGCATCGACTTGATGGTTGTGAGGGTTATTTTCATTTTTTATTTTTGAGATCCCCAATAATGATTTTCTAGCCATTTCTTAAACTTGCTTTCATTTGTTATGGTCTTTAATTCTTTATACATCATGTTTATTTTTGAAAAATGTATTGTTGTTGAAATACACCCAGCAAAACATAAATGAATTAAATAATTTCCTCATAAACGATTCAGTGACATTGATTATATTCTTCAAACTATACAACCATTCTTAACCTCCTTATCAAATTGTTCTTTTCCTATTGACAGATAATCAATGCTTCTTAAGACTTCTAGTTAACTATCTGAGTTCTCTATTAACTTGATATCATTGTAGTTAACACAAATATTCTTTTTTTTTAACACAAATATTCTTTACAAATGATGCCACAATGGTGATTGGCTTAATGATTATTTCAGATCAAGAGTTTCAAACATTCATCTAACCTCCAAAAGAGTCTCTGTTCCACGAGAATTTGAAATTTTGTTCTGCATTTTTGTCCCTTTGGATTGGAATTTCTGTTTTGAACCACTGTTTGAAACTCTCAGTGATGGCACAGCACCCCGTCTTTTTCTTCTGGTCTCATAGCAAAGGAAGCAATTATTCATGGAGCAATTAGTGACATCTTTCAAATTCTCCTCCTAGTGCTGACTCTCCTTCCCTTATGGCTCCAGGTGAATAGAAGTCAGTTATCATAACTAAGTGGTTGCTTGCAAGATTTTAAGAGCATTAAGCAATAATACATGAAACTAAAAGGTAGAATCTCACTGTCATAAAGCTGATTCAAGATCACAGTGACTCTTTATAGAGCAGAGGAGAACTACCTCAGCAGGCTTCTGAGGCTATAACTCTTTATAGGAGTAGAAAGCCTTGTCTTTCTCCTATGGGGAACCGAGTGGTTTTGAATTGCTTGCCTCGCAATTAGCAGCCCAACATGTACCATTACACCACTCCATGATGATAAAATAGAAGCACAAATCTATTATACCAATTCGCTATAATGGCTCCTAAAACCATGTCCTCAAATCCAAGAAAGCTAATTCTATCAGGTTTTCACCTCAGCAGCTACTCTTATATTCATTTAATAACATTGGTTAATTCAACATTTTATAGGTTTACAATGTAGTGATATCAGTTTACCAATCAGCTATTATCTTCCATCAATGCCATTTTCCATCACCATAAATAGAAACTTGGTGCTCCATGAGCAATTATTCCTCCTTCTGTTCTACCTCCCAACCATGATAATAATCATTGATAAACACTGGTCTCCATATATTTGCCTCTCCTTATTTTTTACATAGGTGAGGTCATAGAATATTTGTTCTTTTATATTTGACTTAGTTCGTTGAGCATATGATTGTAAAGTCCATTCATCTTGAGGCATATATAGGGTCTTCTGTCTTTCTTTCTGCATGTATACATTATGTGCTACATTTTATTTATACATTCTTCTGTTAAGAGGCATTTGGGATGTTTCTGACTTTTGTCTATTGTGACAAAGTACCACAATGACATTGGCTATGTTGTTAGGTGCTGTTAAATCTGTTACAACACAGAGGTACACATCCTATATACAAAGCAATGAAACAGTGCGGGCCCTGCCCCATCCTCACAATTGTTGTTATGTTCCTGGTGTGATGCAGCTACTGTGTCACTCTATCTGCTTACATGTCTTCAGCTTTTTTGCTTTCCTGCTACTTTATCAACCATGAAGTACTTTTCCAGGAATTACTCTCTCCTGACATGTTCAAACTCAGTTAGAAAACTTACAACCCTTGCTTCTCAGAAGCATTCTGCCTATACTTCTTCCAAGACAGACGTTGTATTAGTCTGGGTAGACTAGAGAAACAAATCCACAAAAACACATATGTATATAACAGAGAGTTTTATATAAAGGGTAATTGTACATTAAGCATCCCAACCCAGTCCAGTCCAAGCCCTTAAGTCTAACATCAGCCCATATGTCCAACACCGATCTACAAAGTCCTCCACAAACTTGCGAAAGTGATGCAATGATGCTGACTGCAGGAGGAAAGCCGAATCAGTGAGTGTGTAAGCATCTCAGCATTGGCAGGGGTCTCCATGCAGCTGCTCCAGCTCCCAGGGCTGCATCGGGGTAGGTCCATGTGACTTCTCCTTGGGATGTCTTGCAGGAAGTGAGTCTTGCCAGCTGAAGCAGGGAACTGGCTAAGGCAGCTGCACCCTGCTCTGAACCTCAGAGAGCAAGAGACCCGAGAACTCAAAAGGTGAGGCTCACTGAGCCATTTATCTCTCCGCCCTTCAATTAATCTCTCATGTGTTTATCGGCCAGGTTGGCACAATAAACCTTAAAAATCACATATGTATATATAATATTTAATGTATATATAAATATAATACACATATATATGGCAGTCCATGGTACTTCCAATGTTCTTCACCAATACCAGAATTCAAATAATTATTTTCTCTTCCTTATTAAATGTCCAAATTAAAATTGCCTCATATGCTCCTGAAATGTGGACATTGAAAGTACCGACCGTAGTGTGTAGTTGGATGATTTTATGTGAACTTTCGTTTATGGAAGAGTGTAGTCCAACCTTGAAGTTAAAACACAGAGTTGGGGAGGTATGGGTGTACTCTTGTTATAGAGAAGAAAGTTGAAAATTATCTTCTCTTTCTGTGTGTGTCTGTGTGTGTATGTGTCCCTCCACTTTCCTGCTTGCAAGTCACCCAATACTGAGAGGTATGTCAGCCTGCCATGTTTCCACCCATTGGACCGTGATCTTCATGCATCCTGCTTTACCTTGTGGCATCATCAGCTTTCACTCTGTGACTGTGAAGAGTGCCCAGGCTAGCATAGGGCTTCTGAGTTGAAGTGGCCTGGGATGGCTCCTTGATATCAAACTCTGTCTTATACATATATGAACGTCACTAAATTTGTTTCTCTATACAACCCAGCCTAACACAAATGGCTTATGTCAAGTACACTTTAGTCCTCAAAGTTATCTTGGCTTTTCAGCACTTTAAAGAGGTCTTGTGCATCCTATTTACCCAATACCATACATGGGTTTCTTGACTGCTGTGCCCATTATCATTGATTATAAATCCAAGCCTCCTGACAACTTCAATCCTTTCTCTGTCTAATAGGATGCTACCTATTGGTGCAGTTGCGAACATTTTTATTTTCTTTACCTTGAATTTTAATCCACATTGAAGGGTACAATCTTTGATCTTTATTAGTCCTCCTTACTTTAAGCAAGCAAGGTTATGCTATTTGTATATTGAAGGTTGTTAGTAAATCTTCCTCCAAACCTGATCCTGCATTCTTCTTCATACAGTCCAGCTTCTCAGATTAAATGTCCAGTATACAGTGACTAACAGTGGTGACAAGATCTAACCCTGACACACACCATTCTTGATTTTAAACCAAACAGTATGCCCTTGTTCTGTCCCTATAACTTTCTCTTGATTCATACAGGTTCCATATGAGCACAATGATTTGTTCTGAAATTCCTATTTTCTCAAGACTATCCATGTTCTATTATCATCCACAAGTCAAATGCCTTGGCATAGTCAACAAAACACAAGTAAACATCCTCTGAGGTCCTTGTCTTAATCTGACCTGAACCCCTGTAGCTCCCTTTCAACACACTGCTGTAACCTTGTTGGAAGAACTTTAGCAATATTTTACATGTATGTCATATCAATAAAAATGTTTTATAATGTGTGCATCACATTGGATCACTTTTCTTTGGAATGTATACACACATGAATCTCCACCAGTCAGTTAGTCAAGTGGTTGTCTTCCAAATGTCTTGGTATATACCAGTGAGTGAGTGCAGTGCTTCATTGGCTTGCGGAAACATTTCACTTGGTGTTCTGTCAATTATTGGAAACCTGGGCCTTGCTAATGCCTTCAGTACAGCTTGGATTTCTTCTTTCAGTACTGTGACCTTCAGTCCCTGGTTGCCACCCACAGGAGAACTAAAAAGATCTATCCGTTTGACTTGTAAGGAGCCAGATAGGCCACTCTCACACACTCACACACACAATAATAGCAAAGGGGTAAGCCCAAGTTTAAATAAAGTTTCAAGGACAGTGAAATATTTAATTTGGCTCTTCTAGCCAAAATGTCTCAAACTCCCCCAAATGGCCTTCCCAAGCATGGGTCTGGTAAGAAAATGGGTGTGGTAGTTACATTGTCAATTTAAAGATTGAGCATGTAGGGGTGGCATCTAGCCTGTCAATCAGATCATAGCCAATGAGGCCTCTGTGTGGGCATGGCCTTCTCCTGAGAATTCTGGGAAATTCTGATTTTCCTCTTTGGAGGCGGAAGACATTTTGACTCTCTTCACACCCTGCGAGACATAGAAGCTGACAAGACACATGGTCCCATCTTGATGCAGCCCTGAGTGCTGAAGAAGCCACGCAGAGACCCCTGCCAGGGCTGAAATGTTTCCACTGCCACTGCATCCAAATACTTCCTACCCACTGGCCTGTGATCTTCTACATTCAGTGTCATTGCATGTGTTTTATGAGTCTGAAGAGGACTTTATAGATTGGTCTCAGACATATGGGCTAATATTGGAGTTAGGGACTTGATCTGGACTGGGCTGGGATGTTTTCTCAATATTCAATTTCTCTTGTATATAAATCTCTTTCTTATACACATATGTGTGTCTATGGATTTGTTTCTGTAGTCTACCCAACTAACACAACGGGAAAGATACAGATAGAGCTTAGCAGTGAGTAATTGTAAACAGGACTCCCTGGAGTACCATTCTGTTGTGTATAAAATGTGCCCTCTGAGAAGCAATAGGAAGGATCTAATTACCAGCAAGATCCAGGAGTGGAGAACATTCTATGGTGCTAAAAATCCTGTGAAGGGAAGCTCCTGTTTCCAGAAAACAGCTATACCATCAAAGGATCAGCAGCAGAACCAAGGGCCAGAGCCTAGGACAGTGATGGACTTCTTGACCAACAGGAGCAAGCAGAGATGAGTGTTTTTGTGCAGGAGACCGACTTGTGGAGTGGTGTGCCTTAAGGCATTTAATTGGGGAAGTTGGATTTGCTGGCCCAAGGAAGTGGAGCTATGTGCTTTGGGGCTGAGGCTTACTGGAGTAGAGCGCCTCTGGGTATATGTAATGCAGGGAGCTGCTTTGCTGACCCACCCAGCTTAAACTGAATGCTTTAGGGAGAGGGTTTATAGGAAAGTTGCATGACCTTTGGGCATTTATTAGCAGAACTTTGTAACATGTCCTAATAAACAACTCAACCCTGAACATTTCTCTGTGGTATAGCAACTTGTTAACTTCCTTAATAAACCGTTTAATCATGAAGTTTGTCTGGGATTTCTGTGTAACCATTTCAATGGATATCAAAACCTAGAGAAAAGTTATAGAATATTAACTCAACATAAAAGCATAGGGTCACTTAAAAAATGACACATGTCCTTCTCGTGTGGTAACAAGGACTCCTTAAGCATAGATAAGATATGTTCTGAGATCAAAGCAGGTTTCCCTTGAGAAGCTGAGAGTAGTTTTCCTCTAGTTTTTAAAGGCATAATCAAAGGGGAAAGAGTCTCAACTCTGAAGATGATCAGGTACCTTTCTAATTAGTAAGTTGATCATTGGATCTCATGCACATTCTCTCTCAGATTTCTGACCAATAATCCATTTTCCCAAGTCCTCACCAACATTTTGGTTGCTTTTGTTATTATAGTTTGACTTTTATTTTATTCATCATTGTAGCTAGAGAACGCAAACCAAACCCACCACCCATGACTCAATGCTGACTCCTAGTGACCCACTGTGGGTTTCTGAGACTGGCCTGCTTTATGGAAGTAGACATCTCCATCTTCCTCCTGCAGGGTGGCTGGTGCTTCCAATTGCTGCACAGAGAGTTTGAAACCAGCCCAAGGCACAGCTACTACACCATCCAGGCTCCTTGTAACCAGAGGGTCAGTGAAAAAGAGGAGGAGTTTCAATAAGATGGGTGCACAGAGTGAGTGCAAAAAATGGGCCTAAAAATAATAATTGAGAGAATGTGTATCCTGTTGTACAGAAGGCTAGTGGCACCCAATGGGAAGAGTGGAAACATAATGCATCTCCTTGCAGCATTAATTGGCATCTTTCTGATGGGTAAAGCTCTTGAGTGTCATGTGGCTATTGACCATTTGAGGATCCCCTTTGGTGAAATACTTATTCAAGTACTTTACTCATTTTTAATTGGGTTATTTGCCTTTTTTGTTTAATTGTTGGAGTTTTATACGTAGTTCAGCTATAAGATCCTTACTGGATATATGGTTTTCAAAGATACTATCCCAGTTTGTGTTTTCATTATTTTGGTAAAGTCTTTTGATAGGCAAAGTGCTTATATTTAAAAGTACCATTTGTTTGATTTATTTTTGACTTTTCATGTTTTTGTTATAAATGTCAGATGATCCATTAGGAGAATGCTAGACAAAACACTCTTTTTCCAATATTTTCTCCGATTAAAAAATTGGGGGTGGAATAGGTCAGTGTTTTTGTCATGAAATGGAATTTGTAGTCTCTTTCTATCCCTCTAGGTGGGAAATAAACATCATGTTTGCTTTTTCCTGAAAGTTCTCAATGGAATCCCCTCTTTGGAAAATAACATATTTTCTGCATCATTCATGTTGATTTTTCCTACTACACTGAAAGGCACAAAAATAGGGATCCATTTCCTAATAGTTCTATTTATAATTTATATTATTTAAATCGTACTTGTCTTCTTACTAATATGTTTAAAATTCTAAGTGCTTTCTCATTTATTTAGCCCTAATCAAGTCTAAAGAACTCTGGTTACATGTTGAGCTGCTAACCATGCACTCTTTAACACAAATTAATAGTTTCTTCACATATTTTCCATAAATACTCTTTCCTTTCACTTAAGAATGTATGTAGAAATGCATGATGCTCTCAAAGCACAAATTCTAGGTTTTCTGTATTATGGAGGAAGAAGCTATGGTGCTTGCCATAAGGAGAGGGTTGCTTATTGCAATGCCAGTCGTTTAGGTCCATCAGCTTCTTTAAGGTAGAAAGATAAGGTTTCCAGTATCAGCAAACCACCGAGGCATTCTACCATGTCCTGTAGGTTTGCTATGAGTTGGAATTTTCTCAATGTCACTGAGGCTTTTTTGTTTTTATATTTTCTTCAGAAATCAAGTCTAAGTTTATTTGTCAAGTATAACTGTAACTATTGTTTGCTCTGATGAACATTTGATGAGCAAGTTCAAAATCATCAATAACAACCACTAATGTTACCTGTCCATTGCCAGGAAGAGTTGGTCAACATTCTCTCTACATACAGATCTGTAGCTTGAAAAGTTCATAAATGTATAATTACTAATTAAATAGATGTTGAATTTCTCTTATTTTTGTGCATGCAGTGAAATTTAGAACAGTATTCCTTACATTTAATGTGCATATGAAATATCAGGTGAATTTTTTAAATGTGGATTCCAATGAAAGAAAATTCATGTAGATTAAGATTACTTGCAATTCTAACAAGCTCCCTGATGGTGTAACAGACATTTATCCATAAACCACACTTAGAGAGAACCTAACACTATGCCTCAAATCAGTTCACACTCACAATAACTGATAGTGACATAGGGTTTCCTGCTCTGTCAATCTTTGCAGAAGCAAAAGTGTCGTCTTTCTCCAGTGGAATGGCTAGTGGATTTGAATCATTAACCTAGCAGGTAGCACTCCAACACGTACTTAACGGCACCACCACTCTTTCAATTACAAAGCTCACTGCCATCAAGTCAGTTTCGACTCAGAGTGAATAGAGAGGCAGAGTAGAGCTGTTCCTTTGTGTACCTGATACTTGAAATCTTTGCAGGAATAAACAGCCTCATATTTCTTCCACAAAGTAACTGCTGGCTTTGAACCACTGATCCTGTAGCTAGCCGCTCTGTGTATAATCCACTAAGCCACTGGAAATTCCTACACACTTAGTAGGAAGGTTAAAACAATAATAAAATGCATTCTTATGATATTTGGTTTCTCTTTCTAGCGTTTTATGTGTTTAATTTGTTTTTTAACAAACATCAAGTATTATTATGAAAAAAAAACTAGATTATTGGCAAGATAAGGGTGGGAGACTGTTTTATCCTTTTTTTTTTTACCTTAATTACTTCCAATTCCTCTGATCACTTCTAAAAACTGCTTTCTTTTAATATTTATAATTTAGAGGGTTCAGTGTTACTAGAGTAAATTAATAACTATGTTTTTGAGGTTTTTTGTTATCTAGTTGGTTTGTCATACCTTTTGTGGCAATGATTATATGCTAATATCAAGACTAGTACTCTGTTTTTTCTAAAGCTTTACCCAGACCCGTATCCATTGTCACCAAGTGAATTCTAACTTATAATGACTTTATATGACAGTACACAACTGCACCATAGACTTTTCAAGGCTGTAATATTTACACAATCAGACTACCGCATCTTTATCCTGTAGAGTGCTAGTAAGTTTAAACCTCTGTTCTTTAGCCGCTGAGTATGTAATCACTGTACCACTCCTTAAACAAAGTCTTAGATATTTCTCATTGTGTTAGTCTGGGAAGACCAGAGAAACAAAATGCATAAGCACTCATATTTTATGAGAGAGTTTTATATAAAGGGTAATTGTATATTAAGCATCCCAACCCAGTTCAGTCCAAGTTGATTAGTCCAACATTAGCACATATGTCCAAAACCGATCTACAAAGTCCTCCTCAATCTCCCAAAACACACGCAATGATGCCGACTGCAGGAGGGAAGCCAAATCAGAGAATGTGTAAGCATCTCAACACTGGCAGGGGTCTCCACGCGACTGCTCCAGCACCCAGGCCAGCATCAGGGTAGGTCCATGTGGCTTCTCCTCAGGGATGTCTTGCAGGAATTGAGCCTTGCCAGCTGAGGAAGAGAGCTAGCTAAGGCAGCCACACGCTGGTCTGACCATCAGAGAGCAAGAGACCAGAGAAAAAGAAAGGTGAGGCTCACAGAGCCATTTATCTCTTTGTCTTTCAATTAACCCCATGTGTTTTCAGCCAGGTTTGCAAATAAACCTTAATTATTACACTCATATTAGTATATCAACTACTTATTTATTAACTATCTTGCTATCTGACATTTCACATTTACAACAATAGTAAAATATGAACTATCTTACACATTTATGACATGCTTTTGGCTATTGAGAGCTGTGAAGGACCAATGAATCACCCTCAGTCTAACAAAAAAGGGGAATCGCTGGTTTTGTCCTCATCTTATGTGGAATCCATGTTAGCCTATAAAGCATTTTGGAAGACCACAGAACCATTATGTTTATACTGACTCTATAACTTTCATATATATATATATAATTTCACAGCCTAACACTGGTTTTGCTAAATTTCCATCAAAAGACAAATGGATAAAAAAACCACGTATATACACACAATGAATATTATACATCCCAAAAAGAATAGTGATAAAACTATGAAACACCTCATTTCCTGGAAAGAGTGGAAGATATTAACTCAATCAAGCACAAAAGGTCAAGTACAACATGAGTCCTCTGAGCCAGACCACACCCAATGATCCATGCATCATCAAGAACAGATACAGATAGCACCAATGCCGAAAGGCATCTCCCCGCCCATGCACACACGCTCCTGTCATATGCCTTTAAGGCCCACAGAGGAGTGGGGGAAGGAAATGAGGGTACTGTTTATATCTTTACAGGGAAGCGAAAGCAAAAGTAGACCTCATTCTGGGGCCAATCCTGGAGGGTGATGCTCCTGCTTAGAGCACCTTCTTCCCAGAGATGACTGCAGGGCTGGCCTCATTATTTAATGGCAGTCTGTCTCCTTCTGAAGTCAGGGTCACTTATTGCTACTGAAATTCTTTTCCTTCTCTTTGGTTTCTTAATGCAAATAGTCTGCAATGACAATGACAAGTATAGCTGACATTGTTATGGACACTTGGTACATCTTCTGGTAGATCTTTCCATTTATGGAAAGATAGATTTTTAAACTAGAAGATAGAATTACAGAGAAGAAAAACCCAAATCCTTCTATGTCTTGACTTTTGGACTACATATTATACAATGTGTACATAGTGTCCTGAAAATCGATGCCCCTTCCTTATAGGCTAGCACCTCTGATTACTTTCCGTTTCTCTATTAAACCTACAGCACTTGACTAGTGAGAAGTGTGAAGGGCCAATGGAGCACACTCACTCTGACCTACGAGGGAGTCACTTGATTTGTCCTGACCTTATACAGAATCCAAGTTCACCTAGTAAGCCTTTTGGAAGGTCGCAGATTCAGACTATATTTATACTGACTATAATTTTCTTTGTCCCATATATATTATATTTTACTGGTTTTGATTCTTTAGTAAACCCAGCTTAAAATAGACACATAAATTTAAAAATCATTTTAAGCTCAGTGATGAAAAGATGGCCTGAAATGAGAAAGAAAAGAATCAGCAAAACATTAAAGAAACTTAGTGACAGAAAGAAGCTTAGAGAACAAGAGTATAGAGTATTGGACTCATTGGTTCTTATTGATTTCTGCTTCATTACCCCACATTAATTAATGCTACACTCCAACTTAAATTTGTCATCATACCTTCACCAATTTAATCTGCAGTTAGTTAAAATTTAGCACCCTATCATTTTGTTTCCCTTATGATCCATTTAAATGTGTTCCAGTTTTCACAATTTTACTTTCTTTTAGATTGAGATTTCTATCTGTTACCTTGTTATTCTCATTAGTTTTCTTTGTTTGTTTTTAAATATTTGTATGCATGTGAAGTCCAGAATAGCTCTATAAGACTATAGAAACAGTACCTGGATTAATGTTTCTTTGGGGGAATGGCAGCGGAAGTTGGGGAGCTATGGGGAGATAATAGAGATGAGGACAGGAATGAAGAAGATATTCTAAAACTGATTATGATGATGATTGTACAACTCTTCTCCATGTGATTGAACTATTGAATTGCAGGTATGTGATTTATATGCCAATAAAACTGTTGGAACAGTTACTTTGCATTAGAACCATATTATTCTTTTAGAGAATATACCAGAATCAGAACTTATATTTTTCTTATTTTGCTTATTTGTCTTGAACATAATCTATCTCATACAGACTTATTGATCCACATACTTCGAGGCACTTTGTAGGCTCTCAGTAAATCAAGATAGACCGAATGAAAACAAAGGACACAATATGAATGAGCAGAGATGAACATGCTTTAATTCTGCCTTTCCTAGAAGAATAGCGTAGGATGAAAGATGATCATGTGTTCAAACCATAACACTGAAGTAACACCACTCAAATACAATATATTCAGTATTGAAATAACCTTGGCTGTGAAAGACTGTCCACAGGAGTGTCATCTAAGACACTGAAACCTCAGTAAGTGTCAACAATCTGCGTCTGCCATGGTTACGGGATGGGATGTGGTGTTAAAGGGAATAAAATCAGTTATAACCTAAAAACAGGCCTACACTGGAGCAAGAAGACCGAAGCCAGAAGACTGAGGAAAACTTGATCCATTTGAATTATGAAATACCATGGACTGACAAAAGAACAAATAAATCTCTCTCGGAAGACATACAGTCAGAATGCTCCATAGAAGTCAAATAGCATCTGGTTCATGTACGTCAATTTTTTTTTGTCTTTTGTACTTTCCATTCTTCAACTTCAGAGTACTGAAAAGCCGCATTGTGGTTGTTTCTGTTGTTGTTGTGGGATTTGAACTTATTATGATTCATTGTTGTTATGTGTCATTGAGTTGGTTCCCACCCACAGCGACCTTATGCACAACAGAGTCAAATGCTGCTCAGTCCTGCATATCCCCCAACTGTTCCTATGCCCATTGCTGCAGCCACAGTGCCAATCCTTTTTGAGGACCTGCCTCTTCTTTCTGCCGCTCTGCTTTACCCAACGTGATGTCCTACTTCAGGCAGTTCTCTTCTGACAGCGTATCCAAAGTACAAAAGAGGAAGCTTCAGCATCTCTGGGGAGCACTCCGACAATACTTCCTGCTTTAGCATTCAACAGCACTATCATATAGACAGCCTGGATGAAGGGCCCCCTTGTCTCATGGGGTTGCTAAGGCTGTGATCTTACTGAAGGAGAGGATGCCCTGGTCTGTCTGTAGTCAGTCACTGTGGGTGAGAACCAACGACCTTTCAGTTAGCAGCTGAGTGCTTAACCATTGTGTCACCGCAGCTCTTTGGACAGTGAAACAATAACTATGATTTATATTTAACATTAGGGATTTACAACAGATATCTTAATCTTCACAAAGCTAAAAATATAATGCCTATAAACAGTTTTTGATTCTATAAGGTATAATATTCCATTTCATCAATTCTTCCTCTAATGTTTATAATGATAAATAGGCTGTCACTCTAATTCATCAGAGTAACGTTTCACAAAACCACATGAAGACTAACGCTATGATAATGTGTCTATTACATGCTACCTTGAGGGGAAAATCCATAAGTAATAATTTTGTTATGAAGACATTTCACATTATAAAATGTCAGTGGCAGAAATTTAAAACATTACCAATTTATAGGCAATTTGATTTTTTTCATGATGTAACTTGTTTCCAGAATGTATGATGAGGATTCAAAAAATTTGTCCAAAAATTCATTAAAAATAACTCCATGTTTCCATGAGCTTTATGAAGCCTTATATAAGATCAAAACTAACAAAACCATTATATCTCAAAGGTATTTACTACTTTTTGAACAATGAAAATATCATACATTAGTTTATACTGATAAATTGAAAAATAATAGTTTTCGCAGTGATTCTATGTTGAGATACATATGCACAAATATAAGTGAAAAAACGATTGCTATTCGGGTTCCAGTTCACACATTCACAAGCTTAAACCACACATGGTAGACAGGTCTCTATTGTAAGTGGGTGTCTGAAGACAAATGCTCTGAATAAAAGCTCAGTCCTCTCAGTAATACCTGTGTACTTCTCTTAGCCTGTTAGTGCCTTCAAATAAAAGCCCAATCAGGACATCAGCTTCTAAGGGGATCTTCTGGTCTAATTCATTGAACTGAAGGTAGAGAAGTCAGCTGAACATGTTTTGGTGTCTCTTTTGGATTTCCAAAGAATCATTTTAACAGATTTTATTTTCCTTCAAAGAGGCAGAATGATCATGGAGGCTTAATAGAAAAAGTTCAGAGAACATTGAAAAGTGAATTGGTAAGAAAAAGCCGAGGAAAGCTTTGTGTGTGTTAGGTGTGTATGTGTGTATACTTTACCTAATCTAGAGAAAGAGATCACTATGAGACCTTGCACAGTTTTTGAGATTAGCGAGAGCTGTCCTATGAGACTCATAGGACACACTCTCCCATCGGGTGGTGGTGGCTGTTGCTTTTGTTAGGTGCTGTCCAATTGGTTCTGATTTATATGCCCAACAGAGCACGACACCGCCCAGCCCTGCACCTTCTCCACTATTGTTCCTGTGCCCGAGCCCAGGATTGCAGTCACAGTTGTGACCTTGCCTCTTCAACTTCTTCTCAATCTCCACACTCGAAAAACACTTAAAAGGCACACCATTGAAGCCTTCAAGGGACTACTGTTTCATTGTGGTATAAGTGGAAGACTTTAGAAATCCTCTGAGAAGGGTGAGAGAAATGGAAACACTGTTTTCAGACGTGTGTAGAATAAATGGAGGATAAAAAGAGCTTTACATTTTTATATTTTTTATTTCATCTATTCTACGATTTGGTAGAAATACATGTTTTTTTACCTAACCCATGTATACATGGAGGACTCTATAGAGACATTCCATTTTCTTTCCATTTCATTTTTCTAATCACGTTGTAAAGCCACCTGGAATGTGTGCATATGTGTGTGTCCACACATATCTGAAAAACTCTAATAGATGCTTTGTTAGGGTTGACTCTCTTGGTTGCAATCATGTTAAAAGAAATATGCCAGAAATATGAAAAATTATGATTAGATTATAAATCCCTTTCCAGTATTCAGAAATTATTAGTTTTGCATATTGGATATAAGAGGTACTGTCCATAGAGATACATTATTTAGTTCCATTCTTATTCAGTCTGAGTCATTAGCAACCTTAAGGGAAATACGTTTGAGGTTAAAAAATAGAAAACGAATATAATGTGCTTTAAACATTCTTTCATTTTGGTGTTTGGATCCTAAAAGCAATGGAATGAACGCTGCCACAGCGTGGACCTGAACAGCATTGGACAATGTTGTCTTATGTGCAATGATGACGCCTAACAGAAGGAGTCAGACGAGAGTCTATCAAGTCCATTTTGCTCGTTTTGATTCAGAGGTTTTTTGCTAAAAATCACAAGCCAGTCTTAGTGGCAAGCTTCAGAAAACTTGCTCGGCTCTGATAAGGAAGGACATAGCTCATAAATATTCATTAAAAATTACCTTTTCTGGATCATGAATTTTTCAAGCAGACACTGATTTGACCTCTACAAGGAACAAAACTCAGCCTATAGTAGAGTGTCTCCGATTTCTGACAAAAAGAGGTGAAAAATTGGTTTCCCAGCTAAGCAGTTACTTTGTGCGCTGTGTGAGGTCTGAGGTCGGTTACCTCTGTGCTCTGCACACTTGAACATTAATATTCATTCGAATTAGAATCTTTAAACTCTAAAGTCCTGCACATACTTCTTTGAAAAATTGATTGTTAGGCAGGCCCTGGTTTGCATTTTAACTAATTTTGAAAAGTAACTTCATCTAACTTCTCTGTTGCTAAAAAATGTATGAATTCAGTAAGTTTCTATTTTAAAAAAGGCACATCTGCCTGTTTTGAATTTATATGTCCTCTTACTAAGTATAAAAGCCACAGTTTTCCTGGTAATTATCTGCAGTGTGGGTGAATGGATGGAAGCGTCTATATTTATGTCTATCAGAGAGCTATTGTTGGTATTTCATCTTCATATAGCATCTCATGCTCCGTGCACACAAAAGGAGCTTTGCATTATTTGGGGATATGTTCTTTGCTTCCCCTTTGTTATTCCCTACAATATCTCAGTGGGGTAGTCAGCATTACCATCTGCATTATTTAAATAATTTAACTGATAAGTATAACATGAATTATGATAGCTAATAGTGTGAAAGCTTAGTATTTAAATCAGGCAGTTTTCCCAGGATTTAAATATATGGTTTTGCTTAATTTCAATTCTTGGTTCTTAAAGCTAAAACTCATATATGGGTGACATGAAAGAGTAACAACGACAACCCAACAAAGACAAAGTGACTGAAATAACCCCTTGAACCTTACAGTTCAGGCTACAGTGGAGTAATGTTGATTTTTCTTCAGCAGGTAAACAGCAGTAAAGACTTGCCTATTACAGTTAGATTCGAATCCCAGCTCCTTCATTTCCTGGAAGTTTGGCTTTGCACCTATTTTAACCTCTCTATGGCACCCCTTCCTGTTTGAAAATGGAAGTACTTAGTTTAGAAGATTTACAAGGCACCTTGGGAAATGCCTGGCACTCAAAAATAGCTCATTTTCAGTATATAAGTAACATGGTTGGAGGACCATGCAGATTAGCACAAAGACTGGTAATATAAATTTTACTAGGAAGTAGTCTCTAACAAAAATAGAAACATGTCAAATTGTAAATTTCCATTACAATCCCCGCTCCTAATGAAAATGGTTTCAAGAGTGCATCAGAAGAGAGTAAGAACATTTTTTGAGAGGTGACTGCTTCTAGTTTTATGGATTTTTTGTTTGTTTGAAATTTGGGATCCAATTATTAGTTGCATTCCTAGTTAGAAGCTCATATAACTAACATAGGCAATTCTTAATGGTAGCGCCTGCTTTTTGCATAACCTTTAGGATTGACTGACTATGAATTTTGTTTTTCATTCTATTCTTCTCCACATACTACAGAGATCGATCGTTCTAGACACAAGCACCCTCAGTGTCTCCTCCTTAGGTATGCTAACGTGGTCCCCCACTAACTTTCTCAGATGTCAGACAGCAAGGACAAGGGGTGGAAGTTAAACTAGGCGGATTGAAAGTCAGCCAGGAGCATTTGTCCACTAAACCTTGTCAGAGAGTTCCAAGAACTGAAGGCAAGGTGGGAGCAGAAAAGGAGAGAAAAGAAGAAATGTCAAAGTGGTAGTTTTCAATGCTATAATTATTTTCTAAACAGTCACCAACGGTTGTGGATAGGTGCTGCCCAGGAGGTCCTGAATCAAGCAACGCTGTGGCCAACACAATGGATTCCTAGCCGGTCCCGCACCATCCTAGAAAGTGTTATACTTGAGCCCATTGTTGCATCTCAAAATCTTCCCCCTTTTCCCCTGACTCCATCCTTTACAGGCATGACATGCCTTCCAGGGACTGGCCTCTCTTGGTAGTATGTCCAAAGCACACGAGATGGACTGATTGAGACCGATTTCTTCCTTCTTATGGCAGTCTATAGCACTTTCAGTATTCTTTTCCAGCACCATATTTCTAATACATCGATGCTTCTGTTGCCCTCTTTATTCACTGTCCATTGAAGGCAGCAAAAATATTCTGATGATTGAAAATATAAATCTAAGAAAAAATGTTTTTAAGTAAGAATCAGTGTTTCACAAAATTGCCAAGTATTTAGTCAGTGAATATAAACATATGACATCACAATGTCAGAGACCTACAGTTAGTGCAAAATAAATTAGACACGCAATGGTTGTTTGTTTTGCCAATAACCGGTTATTATGGGGTTGATGTCAACTGCTGGCAGCGCTATATGTATAAGAACAGGACTGCTCTTCAGAGTTTTCAATGACTGATGTTTTCCGAAGAAAATTGTTAGCCTCGTTTTCTAGGCTCTTCTGGGTGGAGTGAAGCCAACAGTCTTTCTATTAGCCATCAAGCATGAGAACTGTTTCTACCACATGAGTCCCACCTGAAAGTTGGAGGTTCAAGGTTACCTGGAGTTGACTTCAAGGAGAAGCCTGGTGATCTACCTAGAAAAGTCAGTTGCCGAAAATCTGCTGGAGTACAGTGTTGTCCTGACACACGCGGTCTCTTTTGCCATGAACAGAAGCAACCCCGCTGCACTGCCACTAGTTAAAGGTCTCGCGATGGCAGGTCTCCAATTATCTCCACCATACTGCTCAGATACAACTTTTTTTGAAAAAGAAGTTTCCTTTGTTCTTTTAAGATCTACTTAAGCATGTATCTTATAGACAGACATGAGATGCTAAACATATATTTAGACCGTGTTTGTAACCTGCTAGCTTATGTTAGAAAATTATTGCCTTGGCCATGCCTGAGCCTTAGAGCACAGCAACCCTTGGCTACCCTACCAGCACCGAAATAGTTACACTTTCTTAATTGTCGGAAGCGCATTTTCAATATTGAAAGTGATATTTTACCATGTCAAATTTGTATTCACTTTGTTTTCACATGACACTTAAAATTAGCTTCCAGCAGAGGATACAATCTATGTACAGTACATAGAATATTATATTGAGCTGATTTGCTTGGTGAGAGGAGCAACCAGAAGAAAGGACTGGTATTATGTTTTACATTTGCTTGTTTATGCACGGTAGTACATTGAAGCTGAGTTTCAACAAACCAATTGCCTGACATTCAAAGTCTGGAAAATAGTACATTTCTTTCACAAAATAAAGAATGTACAGGCAACCACACCAGCTTGCAAACTATTCTTTATGAACAACAGAATTGCTTTTTGCCCATTTCAAACTGAACCCTAAATGTGACCAGCACAGCAAGCAAAAGCACAGGAAGCAAAAAGTGCTTAATATTCCAGCCCAGCTCACTGGAAACAACCACCACGAAAACTAAAATGACAGAGCGGTGTTCTGGAGAGCAACATGATTTGTCTGCCTTAAATGGAGAATAATGGTTTTAAGTTTAGAGCAGAACTAAACGGCTCAATTACTATTCATGGATTCTGAATTGTTCTACTTTGGAAACTCCTTTAGCATGAAATGTTCATCAAAATCAATGTATGCAAGTAGAGAAAAATAAACAAACAAACACCCAATCCCCCATATACCTAGAGGACTCCCCCAATTTAGATCACCAAAAATATAGGACACCAATTTATAAGAAGCTACCTTAGCCAATAGAACTTAGCATCTAAAAACAAGATGATGAAAAATAAGAAATATTGTGTATATATATTATCTTTCATATATAAACCTATATGAGTGTAGCATCGAAAACAGGAACTTCTAAATAAGAAATATTGTATTTTTTTCTATTACTCTATCATCTGTCTATAGCTCTCTCTCTATAGAGAGATATATATAAAGAAGGGTGAAAATGCATGTTTTCATTTTTACTATTATTACTACCACAGTAACAAAATAGTGTATTAACTCTCTTACAGAAAATTTTACCATTGACCCAGCATCGATTTTGATAAGTCTTTACAACATTACTGACAGTTACTCTGTGAGTCAGAATCAACTCAATGGCCATGAAAGAGACAAAGAAAGAGTTTGTGTGTGTGTGTGTTTTCTGAAGGCAAAGGTGTAATGATAAATTGACTTATGTATTTCTTATTTAACTGTATTTGGATCAAACAAAATAAATGAATAAGTAGCTTTCATACTGTAGAACTATAAAATAGAGTAACTGATTCAATAGTGAAATAGTATGATTTTTTTCTATCTAATCTTCCCAGTATTAGTGTTTTACAAAATTAATGCAAACGGTTACTTCATTTATGTATTTATAAAATTTAATCTATTAGCATATGAAATATGCTGATTTTTGTTGTGCTCATCCCTTAATTTTTAAGGAGCATGGTGTCATCTGACATACTTTGATAATAAATTAAAATTTAAAAAAGCACCCCTTCTATATTGATGTGCATAGGAAAACGTGTGGTATTTTATTGACAATAGCAAAATTGCATGTGGACTATTAATGTTTATAATTTTATTTTTCTTTCATATAAAAATATGCCAAATCTTATAACCAAGCAAAAAAGTATCATCAGTTCTTTTATTTTTTCTATTATGAAGGAAAATGGTAAAGCCCTGAAATTTGAAAGCCTTAGTTAACCAGCTCCTTCTGTTTGCATATTCAATCCCTCAATGTAACATATGCATAATTTTATCATCATCGTGTGCCATCTGGAGTATACTGATTGAACTGCAGTTTGGAAATGAGGGTTAAGAGATAATGCGGTTGCCTACATTTAGAAGTGAAATGTCTCTCCTGTAGCAGAACAGACTTATTTAAACAGAATGATGACTAAACGATTAAACGTGAAAATATATTCCATAAACTCAAGAAACCCATGGAAGACAAAGAAGGACTCACAATTTTCTTCTTCCAGGTTTTAAAATGTTTAATAGTAATAGTAATTCTACAGAAATGTATATCTAGCTCTTTACACCAATTTTTATATATTGTATTTCAAGCTACTTTGCACAATATTAAAAATTTATATGAGAAGATCTAACATATGGGCAAGTGGTGTTACCAAATACACTCAAATATGAGCAATATATGTTTTACACTAATAGCCCTTCTGCCAGATTAGTTGAAAACTCAGCAGGAACTCATCAAATTGAAGCATTGTGACTGAGTACAGTATCTCTGTATGCACAGGAGTGTTATATTGAAGATCGGCTTTATACTAGTGCCAAATTTTACTTACATTTACTGTGGGATGTCAAGTAAAACACTTCTTAAAAATTATTTTAAAATGGGATTACTTTATATATGTTTAGAAATGTACAGGGAAAAAAATAGCTTCTCTTTCCCCAAACTGTATCTTCTTCTTTTTTTTAAATTTGGGGCTCTTACAGCCCTTATCACAATCCATACATATATCCATTGTGTCAAACACATCTGTACAAGTGTTGTCATCATCTTTTTCAAAACATTTTCTTTCTTCTTGAGACCCTGGCATCACCTCCTCGTCAAACCCCACCCTCTCTCCTCCATGTGCCCTTGATAATTTGTAAATTGCTCTTTTTTTTCCATGTCTTACACCAACCGCTGTCTCATTTGACCCATTTTTCTGTTGTCCGTCCCCCTGGGAGGGGAGCTGTAGCTGTAGATCATTGTGATCTGTTCCACCTTACCCCCCCCACCCCCTACCCTTATCCTCCTAGTATCGCTTGCTCCCCTTATTGGTCCTGAGGGGGTTTATCTGTTCTGGAGTCCCTGTGTTGCAAGTTTGTATCTGTACCAGTATAAATGTTCTGGTCTAACCAGATTTGTAAGATAGAATCGGGACATCATAGTGGGTGAGGAGGAAGCATTAAAGAACTAGAGGACGGTTGTGTGTTTCATCACTGCTATACTACACTCTGATTGGCTCTTCCTTGTGGCCCTTCTGACAAGGTGTGTCTAATTGACTACTGATGGGCTTTGGATCTCCACTCTGCCCTCCCCCTCATTCCTATTGATATGATTTTTGTTTATTTGTTTGGGGTCTTTGTTGTCTGATACCTGATCTCATCAACACCTCATGGTCACACAGGCTGGTGTGCTTCTTCCATGTGGCCTTTGTTGCTTCTGAGCTAGATGGCCGCTTGTTTACCTTCAAGCCTGTAGGACCCCAGACCCTATATCTTTTGATAGTCAGGCACCATCAGCTTTCTTCTCCACATTTGCTTATGTGCCCATTTTGTCTTCAATGATTGTGTCAGGGAAGGTGAATGTCATAGAGTGCCATCTTAGTAGAACAAATTGTTCCTGTATTGAGGGAGTACTTGAGTGTAGGCCCAATGTCCATCTGCTGCTGTAATACTTTATAAATACTTGTATATACATTTATTTATGCAGATCTGTTCCCGTCATTGTATTTGAATGTACTTACATGTATACATGCCTGTATTTAGACCTCTATAAATGCCTTTTGCATCCCAGTTCTTTCCTCTATTTCCTGTTACCTTCCTCCTGTCCTACTAGCATGTTTGGTCTTCATTCGGGTTTTGGTAATTCCTCTTGGCTACGTTGCCCTGATCTAGCCACCGCAAGCATCCTATGCCATTCTCGTCATCAATTTTAGATCACTTATTCTTCTTCCTTTGTCCCTAGATTTGTTGGCACCACCCTCCTTTCCCCCTATCTCCTCCTCTCCCATGTACCCCCGAAATGTAGGTTCCATTGTTCTCTCCTCTGGATTATTCATCCCGCTTATCTTGTCCAGATAGACATGCATAGACAATAATGTGCACAAAAACAAAACATAACAAAAAACGAAGGCAAAAATAAATCAACAGCAGCTAATACAACGAAACAAGAAAAATAAAGAAAAACCAACGGCAAAAACTGAAAAGCCCTCAAACAGTTCAAGTTCTCTCATGGACCTTTATGAGTGTTTTCCTGTCGAGTCCACTGGGGTGCCACGCCCTGACCCCCAAGTTCACCTTTGCATTCCTCGGGGACTTCGTTGCTTTGCTCCCCTTGCTGCTCTGCTGCATAACCTTAGTGTTTCACCCGGTGTGGGGGGGTTGGATGGGGCACATCTCCCACACTGTGTCCCCAGTGCTTAACGCTATGTCCCCCTTAACGCTATGTGTCATTGAGGGTCGGCATGTCTCGTGCTGGGCCAGCCCCTGTGCATTGGCTGCTCTGAGCAGTAATATTGTCTTCAGGGCTTGGTGGGCTGGGTGTGTTTCACTCTTTCCTTACCTCTTCGTTTGCTCCTGATCAGACGCACCCACGTCCTGAGCTGCAGCTTCAGTGTCGTCCTCTGAAGTGCATTCCTCTGGGGTGGGCGTGGTGGGTGCCCACATAATTGGGATTGGTGGCCAGTCTGTTGACCTTTCTGTTGGTTCCCTGCTTCATGCTGGTATGCTGCATTCACGCCATGGCGTGCCGGGTTGAAGTCTGGTCCCTTTCTCCCCTTGGGTAGGTTCATACCTGTTCCCCAACTATCCATGTTTCTCTCTCCCCGCACTCCTCCTTATTAGTTGGCTGTCATACTATCCCTTGGTTGTGTTTGGCCCCAGCCATAGTACCTGGACCTCACCCCAGGAATGTATGTATAGAGCACTTTTTCCCATATATCTCTTTTGGCTTTTTTTGGCTTACCTCAGTGGACTCATATTGTATTTATCTTTTTGTGCTTGGCTTAGCATGATTTCCTCCAGTTCTTTCCATGTGGTGATATGCTTCATGCGTTCATCACTGCTTTTTTAGGAATGGACAGTACTCCATTGCATGATGTACACCAGTTTTTAATCCATTCGTCAACTGATGGAAATTTGGGTTAATTGTGAACTGTGCCGCCGTGAACATTGGAGCACAGATGTCTGGCCATGGTTTGTTTCTTGTCTCTTCTGGGTATATGCCCAGTAGGAGAATTGCTGAGTCGTATGGTAGCTCAATTTCCATCTGTTTTAGATATCATCAAACCAATTTCCATAGTGGCTGTGCATACTTACAGGTCCACCAACAATGGACAAGAGTTCCCATCTCACCACAGCCCCTCCAACACTTGTTACTTTCTGATTTGGGGGTTTGGGCTATCTTTGAGGGTATTAAATAGTATCTCATAGTTGCTTTAATTTTATTTCTCTCATGGCTAGGAATCTGGAAAATTTTCTCATATGGTTTTTGGCCATTTGGATTTCTGTCCTTGTGAAACTTCTGGTCAGGTCCTTTGCCTACCTCCTCAGTAGGCATTTTTTTTCTTGTTGTAAGTTAGCAGAGTGGTGTCGATTTTAGTAATAAGGCCTTTGTCTGATGTGTCATTGCTAAAGCTGTTTTCCCAGTCCGTGGTCTCTCTTACTACTCTCTTGGTGAATTCTTTCGATGTACACAAGTGTTTTATCTTCCCACTTGTCAATCAGTACCTCCTCTGTGCCCCAAAGTGTATATTATTTATGTATCTTATCCACACTACTGAATAGACAAGCAATATATATTAATAGGATATCATACTACGTGGTAACAATACTTACTATTAGGAAGAAAGTTCAATGGCCTACAGTTCCTAAAAATTAATAATTTACAAAATTTTGTAGCTTGTTAGTAAGACTAGGCTGCTATATATATTATATCATATTTTTATTACCTCTAGAAAAATATTTTGAAAAATAATAACTATCTCCAAAGAGATCAATGCATTAACAAGTACTTTTTAAGTCATTGTCTTATACAAGAGTAAGTAAAAATGTCAACTGTGTGGGTCACAACAAACTATGGGTAACCTTGAAAAGAAGAGGAATCCCAGAAAACTTAATTGTGCTCGTGTGGAATTTGTACATAGATCAAAAGGCAGTGATGCAAGCAGAAAAAAGCGAACATTGTGCGATGTAAAATCAAGAAAGGTGTGTGTGTGTGTGTGTGTGTGTGTATGTGTGTGTGTGTTAGAGTTGTATGTCCTCTTCATACTTACTCAAATACTCTGAGAGCTGGTTGAAGAAGAATGCAGCTTCAGAATTTGAGGAAGGCTTATTAACAACCTGTGACATAAAGATGGCACAACCTTGCTTGCTGAAAGTGAGGAAGACTTGATGCACTGGCTGATGAAAGTCAAGGGTTGCAACCATCAGTATGGATTACAATTCAATAAAAAGAAAACACAAATCCTCACAACTAGACCACATCAAGATAAACAAAGAAAAGTTTGAAGTCAAGGATTTTTTGGTTGTTGTTGCTTGAATCCACAATCGGTGGTCTTGGGAGCAGCAATCAAGGGATCAAAGACACCTTGCCTTGGGTCAATCTGCAATGCAAGACCTCTTTAGAGTATTGGAAAGCAAGGATGTTACTTTGAGGAGTAAGGTACACCTGACCCAAGACATGGTATTTTCAATCATGGCTTGGATTGGACATGGAATAAAGAAGATAAAAGAAGAATCAATAGAGGTAACGGATATGGAAAGTGCTATGGACTGCCAAAGGAACACACAACTCCGTCTTGAAAGAATTACAGCCAGAACGCTCCTTAGAAGTATGGATGGGAGTCTTAGTGTCATGTACTTGGACAGGTTATCAGGAAAGACACAGTGGTACAGATAAGAACTGGAAACACAGGGAAGGCAGATCATATAAACCCCTCAGGACCAATAATGAGAGTGGCGATACCAGGAGGGGAGGGGGAAGGCGGGGTTGAAGGGGGGAACCAATCACAAGATCTATATATAACCCCCTCCCTGGGGGATGGACAACAGAAAAGTGGGTGAGGGGAGACATCGAACAGTGTAAGACATGACAAAATAATAATAATTTATAAGTTATCAAGGGTTCATGAGGGGCTGGGTGGGGAGGGAAGGGAAAAAACGAGGAGCTGATATCAAGGGCTCAAGTAGAAAGAAAATGTTTTGAAAATGATGATGGTAATTTGTGCTTGACACAATGGATGGATGGATGGATTGTGATAAGAGTTGTTAACCCCTCAACAATTAACCCCTGTGCCACCAGAGCTTCTCAACAAGACCAAGACAATTGTATCACTGAGCTTTCTCATCTATAGTTATCTGTTGATTTCAGGGATACATCTAAACACTTTTGTTTAGACCATAACAATGCATGTATGACACGTAACCTAATAACACGCACATAACTTATACATATATCTCTATCTGTATATATATGTATATGTATGTATGTGTATATATATATAAGATATATATATATGTATATAACTTATCTTCCTACAACTCTCTTATACACACTATGGGTAATCTTTGAACTTACCCCTTCCACACTGTAAACTTCCCATTCTCCTCTCTTGGTACTGGATTTCCTGGTATAAATTGAAGCTATGATTATAATCCACTTACTCAGTTCAGAGTGCAGATATTGAGGTGTGAATTTAAGGATGCTTAACTTTAAGGGAAAAGAAGGGAAGTGCCTAAAGGTGGAAACAATTCAATTGTCCATCAAGAGACAAATGAATAAACAAAATAGGTATATGCATGCAATGGAATATTATTCAATCATAAAAAGTAATGAAGTTCTGATATGAAAGTATTATGTTAAGTGAAAAATAAACTATACCCAGAAAAAAATTATACTATTCCATCTATGTGAAATGTATGTAATGGGCAAAGGTGTAGAGACAGAAAGATTACTGGTTACCAGGGCATATTTGGAGAATGATTGCTTCATGGGTGCAGAATCCTTGTTTAGAATAATCAAATCTTCTGAAAATGAATAGCAGTGAAGGCTGCTCAACATTGTGAATGCAATTAATATCATTGAATTTTAAAAGCTGATAAAAAGCCAAAATTTATAATAGGTGCATTTTTCCACACTGAAAACAAAATAAAAAGAAGAGCATTAGTGGATATTATTAGACACCCAAGTCTATACTGGCCACGGAGTAAGGCAATTCAGAACAGCAATTTTCCTTTATTTATCCAGGAAGGCAGAAAGTAGGAAGTATCTGATCTATTCCAACCCATCAGAGAACGTGACATTCTAATTCAGTCAGAGGGGACTCAATAAACCCGAAATCACATCGAGTGCCCCCCTGGTATGACAATTGATTACATCCCTTAACCTTTCCACATCTGCGGTACCATCTGGAGCATTTCGTGCTTACATTTTGCACACAAAGAATAGGCATTAGTCTATAGACATAAATATAGACTCAATTCTTCTACTGAAAGGCTGTAAAAACAATAAATTAAAAAAAATAAAACAATAGCTAGAATCACCTTGATGTCATAAGATGTGTTCGTCCAAATATTACTGAGTACATCCTCCAAAACTAATAGCCTTCTGTGAAATGTTTACTGCAAATTCACTAATAATAAAGTTATCCATTCACCCTTAAAAAATTAATATATATATGAGAAACAAAATATGTCTAATAAAGAACTATTACATGTCAAAGTCTTTACATATATGATTCAATTAAATTTTAACAGGTAAGTGCTAATACCATGCATTAGTATAAGACCAAGACTGAACTGTTAAGAAACTTGATCAAGAATACATAAATATCAAATGGTAGAATTTAGATTCAAATCTAGTTCTCCCAAAGCTATTGTTCTTCATGTGACATCATTAAATTTAAACTAATTTAGTATTTATTAATTAAGACCAATTAACCTTTATTTGTTGCTGCTTAAAATAGGGCATCCAAGTGAAACTTACTGCCCTTGAGTGGATGCCAACTCTAGTGACCCTGTAGGGCAGGGTCGACCGCCCCTGTGAGTGTCCAAGACTGTAGCTCTTGATGGGAGTACAAAGCCCCACCTTTCTCCCAAGGGGCGACCGGGGCTTTCGCACGGTGTGATTTCAAACTGTGGACCTTGCAGTTAGCAGCCCAACAAGTAATCACTATGAATATATGTTCTAGGTGTAGAGATTTGTTATCTGTCAAGAATCACTATTGTTCAAAAGCAAGGGTTTAGAATAAAGCTTTTCATTTTAGGCCAGAGCACATAATCTCTTTATTAAGAATAGCTGGGTTAGAACTAGGTGCATGGGCAAGTTTTTGTAAACCATATCAAAGTAGTAAACATTTGGGAAACGGGGACTCTCATCACATATATCTTTCCCAGGTGAAAAACTAAACAAAACAGTAGCTACTGAGTTGGTTCATGGCAACCTTACATGTGCCGGGCTAGAACAGTGCTGAGCACCCAGAATTTTTAACGGCCCATGTGGTCGCTCCTTGTTCTGAGGCTCTCTGTACATTTTCATCTGCAGGGTTTCAGGCAGCAGCCCAGAGCATTAACTGTTTACCCTACCCTGGGATGTGGCTACTCTAATGCTGTCAAATTCTTGATTGATGAGTGAATGACCAAATAATGATTAAAGCAGTAAGGTACCAGCAAAGCACTTCTCTTATAAACAAAAACTAACATTTTTTGCAAGCACTAGTGAAACAAATAGAAGTATGAGAAATCAGGGTTTGTTTTCTTCTTAAGACTTCCTGCACCACTTCTTAGGCAGATTATGTATGAGAAAAGGTATTACCGACATAGGTGTGTACATGTGCTATTACTGTGTGGAGGCGCTTTTCTTGTTGGATCCCCTTACCTAGGTCCTCCGTGTGCAGGCCATCATGTACCACCATCAGTTGTGGAATGTGGTAGAAATCCACAGATAATTGCCTTTTACTCTAAAAGTCTCAAAATTCAAAAGACCAAATGCAGTGTCAAGTCAATTCTGACTCAAAGCAAACTTCTAGGAAAAAGTAGAATTTCCCCTGGGGGTTCCCAAGGCTGTCAATCCTTTACTGGAGCAGAAAGTCCCAGCTTTCCCTCACCGAGCAAATGGTGGGTTGAAATTACTGGCCGCTCAGTGAGTAGCCCAACAGGTGACTCCACTCGCCACCGAGGTGCCCCCTGCCCTTATCATGCTGGTTATAAGTACCTTCTCAAGTGAAAGAGAGGATTTATGGTGAAACATGGGGAAAAGTCAATGACTTGTGTTAAAGTACTTTGTAAAGATTGCCACTGATGATGGGGGGAGTGCGGAGTGGAGATCCAAAGCCCATTAGTAGGCCACTGGAGATCCCCTTGCAGAGGGGTCTCGGGGAGGAGATGAGCCAGTCAGGGTGCGATGTAACAATGATGAGAAATACAACTTTCCTCTAGTTCCTAAAGGTTTCCTCCCTGCTCCCACTACCATGACTCGAATTCTATCTTGCAAGACTGGTTAGACCAGAGGAGGTACACTGGTACAGATAGGAACTGAAAATACAGGGAATCCAGGGCAGATGAGCCCTATAGGACCAGTGGAGTGAGTGGCAAAACAGGGAGGGTAAAGGGAGAATGGGTAGGAAAGAGGGAACCGATTACAAGGAACTGTGTGTGACCTCCTCCCTGGGGGACAGACAACCGAAAAGTGGATGAAGGGAGACGTCGGACAGGGCAAGATATGACAAAATACCCATTTATAAACTATCAAGGGCTCATGCGGGAGGGGGGAGCGGGGAGGGAGGGGAAAAATGAGGACCTAATGTCGGGGGTTTAAATGGAGAGAAAATGTTTTGAGAAACGATGTACAAATGCGCTTTACACAATTGATGTGTGTATGGATTGGGATAACAGTTGTATGAGCCCCTAATAAAATGTTAAAAAAGAAAAAAAAAAGATTGCCACTGCCCTGATGTACCCCTAATGTTGTTACACTCGCAAATTGTTGCTGTGCTTAGAGGTGGGATTTTATAATGATTTCCATTTATTCTTCGAATTTTCCTAAATTCAATGTCTAAAGTATAAGAAGCCAGGGTTTATTGGGGAAATAGAAGCAGTGCAACATATCAGAGATACACGAGTGAATGATGCAAAAAGTCATTCTCCGAGTAATAATCTAAGAATGACTAAATCAGCGGACCAGAAGGCAGCAGTCACATCCACATTAATAACGTGATGCAGTCAGTCCATCATATATGTAATGTTCTGTACCATATTATTTCATTCATTTCCCAACTTTTTAAAGAAGGGTACAGATCACCTAAAATAGTTCTCAATAATATCCTAACCAAAAGCTTACAGGGTTTTCTCAACACAGAACATCGACAGGGCATTCTTTTAAGCCTCTGTTAAAAGAGAGTCAATAAAATTTGGAATTAGCTTCCAGGGACCATTGGTTGGCTCTGGAGCACTAACCAAGCCATTTAGTTTCAGTAGGAAGGGTCACACTTAATGAAAAAGAGTCTCCAACTCTTTCCAATGGACATGGTTCTGACAGTGGAGATGACTGAGATTTTGCCAACTTGAGGCAGGAATGACTTATATCGTAGTTGAATGGATCACAACTGAAGCCCATTGGAAAAGTTCTATTGGTGATTTGGTGAGGCTGAGAGCCACTGCCCACTAGGCAATGGTTAGCCACTGCAATCAGACTTGTTCCGTCTCTCAGAGTGGTAGTAGAATGATGTGGAAACTCTATATCCAAACCATTTCCCCTCTTGTCAAGCATGTTTCAGAGTCACTTAGTCATTTGTCATCTTTATTCATAGCAAGATGTCCATTTTTGACAATTCACTGCTTTTCAGCATGAAGAGAGAAAAACCACTGCTTAAAAATGGGGAAAACTCCATTTTCAACAGTTGAAGCAAATGACAGCATTTTTAAGCTCATCAGCGAAGAAAAGGAGGTTTGCAAATCCTCTCTTTCCTGCTGTTTCCACAAAGTGCATTACCGAAAGATTATGGATTCTAAAGATCGTGCAAGCCGCGAGAGTTTATCAGAGGACACAAAGAAAAAGAAGTATCCCTTTCAAAAATTGTGCTCAGAAGCCTCAACAAATCACTAAGCCTGAATTGTAGTCATTTCTGAAATCCCATGGTACAGCTTCTAGGTAACAGGCCAAGTCAGGGCCCAAAGAACAATCAGCAATTTCAAGGACGCAGCACCTGTGTGCAGGGGTGAGTGACCGCTTCGTCCTTCCCTAGCCCCATTTTCGTAATTGCATTGCTGGCTGGCATAGCAAGGAATCAGGTTCATTTGGCCCCTGTCTCTTCTAGTCAAATAGAGGGCTCCTTTTCAAACAAGTGACAAGTTTGGTGGGAATCTAGTCCAGACCGTACATTTATAACACTGCTGTAAACTTAAAGCTCCCTGTAAAGGAAATAAGACATTATTCCTCAGGTAAAATGCTGTGCTCTTTGTACTGGACAGGGAAGGGGCGCTTAAGAAACGGAGCAGTGGCAGACAAAAAACCATGAAATCAAGGTCCAATGTGTAAAAGATGACTCCAGTGCAGGGCACTCAGTAGGCTGAGACACCTCAAGTGATCGTGCATGTGTTTTTGCTTGTGACTACATCTTTTGAGAGATTTATATCTATTCCAAAATTATCTGAGATTTTTCTTCCCCCACCAAGAACAAGAACATTTTCTTGTACTTCACAGATAGTGAGGTTGATGGTGCCCCTGCCTAAATCAAATGTGTTGGCTTTTCCAACAGTATATGATCATTCCATATCTCTGTGTCTCATGTTGGTATTTTTCACACTATTTCAGACTTTTCACATTGATATTGTACATTTAACAGACTATGCCAAACTTCCACTGTCTCTGAGAAATCCCACCCATAGTGAACCTCTATAGGATTTAGATCATTATGGGCTATAAATCATTATGGATCAGAGAACCTTACCTTCCTCCTCCGGAGCAGCTGATGAGTTTGAACCACTGACTTTCCAGTTAGCAATGAAACACTTAGCCAACAACACCACCATTGCTCTGTGAGAGATTGCAGTATAGCCTAAGTACAGCTATTCTAAACTGGGAAACAAACAAAAAATCATGTGACTGTTGTTGTCAGTGGTCTGGAGCCATGCATCAGAGTTGCCCAATGCAATACATGGTTTGGTTTCTTTCCTTTTTTTTTTTTAAATTGGAGGCTCATACAACTCTTATCACAATCCATACATACATCAATTATGTAAAGCACATTTGTACATTCATTGCCCTGATCATTCTCAAAACATTTGCTCTCCACTTAAGCCCCTAGCATCAGCTCCTCATTTTTCCCCCTGCCTCCCTGATGCCCCCCCATGAACCCTTGATAATTTATAAATTATTATTATTTTGTCATGTCTTACACTGTCTGATGTCTCCCTTCACCCACTTTTCTGTTGTCCGTCCCCCAGGGAGGAGGTCATATATAAACCCTTGTAATCAGTTCCCCCTCTGTAGTCCACCCTCCCTCCACCCTCAGTATCGCCACTCTCACCACTGGTCCTAAAGGGATCATCTGTCCTGGATTCCCTGTGTCTCCAGTTCCTGTCTGTACCAGTGTACATCCTCTGGTATAGCCAGATTTGTAAGGTAGAATTGGGATCATGATAGAGGGTGGGGAGGAAGCATTTAGGAACTAAAGGAAAGTTTTATGTTTCATCGTTGCTACACTGCACCCTGACTGGCTCCTCTCTTCCCCGCGACCCTTCCGTGAGGGGATGGGTTTCCATAGATGTTGATGATGGGTCCAAGTAAAATGAAATCTTTGATAATTTCAATATCTGCTTGATTCATCTTAATATTGCTCACTGCTTTCGTTGTGGATGTTTTTCAATTAGGCTGGTGTGTTCAGTCTTCATCAGTAAGTGCTTCAAGTCCTTACTGCTTTCAACCTGCAAAATGACGTCATCTGTGTAAACCAGGTTGTTCATGAACCTTCCGGATGTCACGTTCTTCTTCACATAGTCCAGTTTCTTAGATTGTGTTCTCAGTATACAGATCATAAAAGTAAAGTAAAATGACAACGCTGGCACCTTTTCTGATTTTAAACCACTCAAATGGTTTAAATAACCATTTGTCCAAATAGCTACCTCTTGTTTATTTTTAGGTTCCTCAGGAGCAGCATGAAGTATTCTAAAATCCACATACTTTATAATGACGTGTATAATTTGTTATGCTCCACCCAGTCAAATGCGTTTTCATAGACATTAAAACACAGATCAATTATCTTTCTGGTATTATCTGCTTTCAGTCAAGATCCAATTAACATAAGCAAGAAAATCATTCTACATACACTTTTGAATCTAGATTGAATTTCTGAAGTTCACTGTATTGCTGGAACCATTTATCAATTAATTTCAGCAACAATTTACTTGAACATCATAGTAATGATATTGTTTGCTTTTGTATTTTATTGATGACCAATCTTTAGAATGGGCCAAAATATGGGTTTCTTTGAGTCAGTTGATAAAGTAACTGTCTTTTAAATTCTTAGTATATACAAGTGAGTATTTCTAGTCATCTTACATCAATTCTTGGAACGTTGTTTTCATGGATGCCTTCAGTATTGCTTGGACTTCTTTCAAAATCCATTGTTCTTGGTCATATGTTACTTTCTGAAAGGATGGTATATTGATCTGTTGTTTTGGGTATGATAACTCTGTATTCTTTCTATATTTTCACACCTCCTGTGTCATAGACTATTTTTGCTTTTATGATTGACTTACTTCATTCAAAATGTTTTCATTTTTACCCATGTTGTGACATGTATCAGGATTACACCTTAATGGCTCAATACTATTGACTATATGTAAACATACATTTTCTTTATCTGTTGGTTAACATTCATGTTATTTCTACAATTTAGTTATTGATTATAAAAATAGATCTACATATAACCTCCTCCATTGGAGATGACAACAGAAAAGTGGGTGAAGGGAGATGATGGACAGTGTAAGACATGACAAAATAATAATAATTTAGAAATTATCAGGAGTTCATGAGGGAGGGGGTAGCAGGAAGGGAGGGGGAAAAAGAAGAGCTCAAGGACTCAAGCAGAAAACAAATGTTTGGAGAATGATGATGGCAACAAATGTATAAATGTGCTTGACGCGATGGATATATGTATGGATTGTGATAAGATTTGTATGAGCCCTCAATAAAAACTATTTAATAAAAAAAGACAAAAAAAATAGTATACTTGACCCTGCCTGATACTCCCCTTCATAAAGAGAGCTCACTGGAGATATGGCTGCAAGAACAAATTGTGTTTTTTTTTTAAAAAGGCAGATGGTATCTGGCTATCAAAAATAATAACATCTGGCTATCAAAATAATAACATCAGCCATTTGACTTCCAGAAGACAGAGAGAATTTCCATTATCATCAGCCAAAGGTTTATGCTCATCAGCTAGAGTCTTCTTTGTTTTTGTTTTTAACCATTTCAAGCACCGGCTATTCCTTTCATAACACGCACTACTTGTATGCAAACACGCAAACACCTAAGTGAGGCCTCCACTAAATCCCCATGGAAGAAGCATAACAACATGTCTGATCCAAAGATGACAAATCACAAAATCCAAATAAAATGGAGGAGAAGGTATCAGAACCTAAAATTTGAATATCCAATGTGTAGAGAGAGTATTCAAATGTATAGGTTATGGAAGACTGTAAAATCCCATAACCCATCTACAGAGTGCCTATGCAGATGAAACCTCTGGCCGATCCCCTCTGACCAAATTCAGGCACATGAATAACTCTGCTATCAGACAGAGATTATTTAAAACTTGATTATGGTGGATGGGATATTGGTATAATATGTTTGGTCATTTATGCTCCTCTTGACCCAGTCGATTTGTCCTAGATTTAAATATATTTTGCTTGCTTCTTGACTCTCTCTGGTTCAATTTACTATTGCCAGTGGCCTTTTCTTTAAATATATATATGGTTTCATTCTTTTTGTTCATTTTTTGTGTTTGTTTTGGGTATGTTTCCTAATTTATGAAGCACAGAAGGAGGGACAGAGATAGAGATATAATAATTAATGTAATAGCTTTTGGGGGATGGGGCAAGTTGAGAAGTGAGGAACAAATAATGAATGTGGGAAGGGTGAGAATGAACTAGAATTGATTATGGTGATGCACATTCAACTCTTCCATACAATTGAACTATGGAAGTGCATGATTTGTGAATTATATCTTAATAAAACTATTGGGAAAAACAGCACACTGGTGGCAGCCATTTGACTCCCAGAAGACAGAGAGAATTTCCATTATCATCAGCCAAAGGTTTATTCTCATCAGCTAGAGTCTTCTTTGGTTTCGTTTTTAACCATTTCAAACGCCGGCTAGTCCTTTCATAGTACGTTCTACATCTCAGAGGTGTTTGGTAAGTTGATGTGAACACAAGAATCTCCTAGACCATGCTCAGAATTAAGAGGTTTCTTATGGAAGTAATGAGTTGCGTATTAGGATGAGGAAAAACCCAGGGTACAGTTCTTTGAGCAGATGCCTTCTCTTCAGCCAGGTCCCATCAGCAGGCCTCTCTTTCAGCCCTGGCCTCCTGGCCCTTCACCTGATCATACCTTGTTCAAGCAAGTGTTACAACGTTTTCTGATACATAAGTAAGTACCCACTCTGCAAGTAATCTCTGGGCCAAAGGTGCTGATCTAGTCTATCTATCTGTGGTTTGGAATGCCTGGCTCTGCCCCCTGTCCAGAGGCACTGCACTCCACCAACACGCCTCCTGTCAACAGACTCTCTGCCCTCTTGCTCTGATACTGATATGACCCATACAAATATTTTTAAGTGATCAATAAATATTCAACAAGCATTTCTTCCATATGATTATATTCAACAACTCCTTGGATTTACACCTCCAAAAATATATCGTCTTTCTATCATTGTATTGTAAGTAAAGTATGGCTGTTTCAAAAGGTCTCGGATATATTTTGAAAACATCTTTAAGGATATAAATTGTGCTATATAAACTAAAATAAATTCCCAGCATTTCATTTAAGACTATTAAAAGGCTGAAGGTCTTAATGGTTTTAAACTCCTCTAATTTCTTAGGATCCTGCTGCACTTAGTATGCACTATTTCTCTATTAACATAGGGTAGCCTGTTTCCTAGGTAGCTGAACCCAGTTATAGTCACTACCTGAGTGGTTAATTATTACAATGTTATTTCAAAATTGAAGACCCCATAGAGAAGGCACATAACTTGCTTGAGGCTAAAGAGTACGTCGATATTTTTTTTTAAGTTTCCTAATACAGATTTTATATTTAGGACATGAATCTTGGTTCAAAGTATTAGCAAATAAAATTGCTTGTGAAGTAATTATAGAGGAAAAGAATACACCGTTGGTAGTGCAATACATTGTTACTGTACATGGAACAGCTAATATATTTGAAGATGGTTTAGTTTTTAAGGGTTGATATTTAAAAGGGCCATTTCAGAATTTGGAAAAAGCATTTGCTTTACTGTGATAAAATGACCATAAATACACAAACTTCTAGTATATAAACCTCTTATTAATTTGTTCATGCTAATAGGGCTAAAATATTTCTACTGACATTATAGTAGTTAGATAATTTCATGTCAACTTGAAGATACTTGAAAATATAGGGTTGGTATTCAACCTGTCATTCAGGTCAGAGCGTGATGGTGCCTCCTTGTGGGTGTGGCCTTCTCATAGGAGGGCCTTAGGAACCATCCTTTCTCTATCTGCATTCACCTTCCTGCTAGTGGATCCCGATTGCTACCAAATACCTGTGATGCATGTACCACCATTGGGTTCGCACAATTTTGAACCCTGAGTCTGAAGAGGGACATATGGACTAGTATCAGACTTACAGACTTGACCTGGATTGGGCTGAGATACTTGCTTTATATATAATTATTTCTTGATAGAAAGCTCTTTCTCACACATATATGAAGATCACTGGATTTGTTTCTCTAGTCAACTTGGCGTAATATAGATATAGGTCAAATGTCAATTTTTCAGAGCCAGATATTATTTAATTTTAATGATGTACATAAAATTGAAAATTAAAATGATAATTACTACATACTGCTCAAATTTTATCAAAACTTTGTCCCACTTTATTATTAACCTTACTCTATTCGTTCCATTGTTTAAAGCAATCATGTAATATTAAGCACTATGAATAGTCTAGAAGTATGATAGTATAACTAATTAAATAGTTTTCAAATATAACCAAGTTAAATGTTTATAAGTATCCTAATTTTTTAAATGACATCTTGAAACATTATATAAAATCAATAACAATATTTGAAATATTAAAAAACAAATTCTAATGTTGATAAAAGATAATGTTCAATATACCAAAGTTAGCACATTTCAGGCACAAAGAGCTAGCTTGATTACACCTTTCAGGGCCAATTAAGTTTTTTCCCTTCTAGATCACAAAACTATCCTCAGTGTTGAGTAAGTTGTGAACATATATTTGAAATAAAATTGAATGATTTGAGGACAATATGTTGAATGTTAAAAATCAAAGGTTTCTATTAGGTTAAATTATGTCATCCAAAAATGTCATTTCGATAATTAAGTATTTATAATCACATATGCGCATTCGCCATGCTATGCAACCATCACCATTAACTATTTCTAAAAGTTTGTCATGACGGCAAACAGAAAGCCCAGTGCCTTTTAAGCAACAACTTTTCATTCCTCTCTCCTCTTTCCCCCCAGGGGATTACTGGTCAACATGTGCTGCTTTGGACTTCCAGTTCCAGGTTTTTATATCACTGGAATCATGTGCTATTTGGTATTTTTGAGAGAGATGTATTTCATTTAGCATACTGCTTTTGAGTTCAGAACTGTATTTCTCTTTCTAGCTGAATAATATCATGTTGTATAAACATGCATTTTGGGTTTTTTTCCCACTCATCTGTTTATGGTTATGTGAGTGTAGTGATAGTCTGGGTACTTTAGAGAAACAAATCCAGAGAAACTCATGGATAAGAGAGAGTTTTATATAAAGGTTAAGTGTGCATCAAGAAAACATTCCAACTCAGGGCTGCCCAAACCCACAAGTCCAACATTAGCCCATATGTCCGACACCAATCCACAAAGTCCTCCTCCATCTCACAAAACAGACGCCATGATGCCGACTGCAGGAGGAAAGCTGCATCAGTGAACGTGTGAGCATCTCAGCGCTGGCAGGGGTCTCCACACGGCTGCTCCAGCACCCAGGGCTGTATCGGGTAGGTCCACGTGGCTTCTCCTCGGGGATGTCTTCCAGGAAGTAAGCCTTGCCAGCTGAGGCAGAGAACTAGCTAAGGTAGCTGCACCCTCGTCCGACCATCAGAGAACAAGAGACCAGAGAACTCGAAAAGCGAGGTTCACCGAGCCATTTATCCCTCCGCCCTTCAGTTAACCCCAATGTGTTTATCTGCCAGCTTGGCACAATAAACTACCTCAGAGTGCTTCCCAGCTTTTGACTATTATAAATAATGCTGCACTAAATAGTGGTATACAACTACTCTTGAGTACTTTTTTTTTTAAAAATGGTACTATATACCTAAAAATGGAATTGCTGAGCCACATTATTGATTTTTTTTTTGAGAACTACCAATTGTTTTCCAAGTAGTTGTACCATTTAATAATCCCAATAGCCAGGAATATGGGTTTCAAATACTCCACATCTTCTCCAACTCTTGTGATTGTCCAAGTTTTTAATAATAGTTATTATGATAGAAGTAAAGTGATATCTCATTGGGGTATAGATTTTCATTTCCTTAATTAAAAAAAAAAAAAAGATTTTTGTTCAAGATGACCTCTGTGCATTAGACCAGGTAACAATCCAGTGATCTATCTCCTCTTGTTGATTTTTGTTTGTTTGTCTGTTTGTTTTTTCTTTGTTCAGCTTGTTCTTTAAGTTGGTATTTGTGGTAGTTAGGGTTTATGTAAACTAGGCATTCCTGGCTAAAAGTAGGTCCAAATCTGTTTAGTCACAGCCTGATGACACCTTGATGGCATAAACCTTTTCGTATAAGAATGCGAGACACAGCTGTCAAAAGATATAACATCTGGCGTCTTAAAAGCTTGAAGACAAACAAGTGGGCACCTAGCTGAGAAGCAACAAAGCCCACATGGAAGAAGCCCACCAGCCTGTACAATCAAGAGGTGTCAATGGGATCAGGTATCACGCATCAAAGACCCAGAACAAAAAACCATATCTATGTGAATGAGGAGGAGAGCAGAGAGGAGACCCAAAGCCCATCTGTAGACAATTGGACATCCCTTTACAGAAGAGTCGTGGGGAGGAGACGAGCCAGTCATGGTACAGTACAGCACCGACAAAACATACAACATTCCTCTAGTTCTTTAATGACCCCTCCACCCACTATCATGATCCCAATTCTACCATACAAACCCAGCTAGACCAGAGCATGTACACTGATACAGATAAGAGCTCACAACACAGGGAATCCAGAACAGATAAACCCCTCAGGACCAATAATAAGAGTAGTGATACCAGGATGGGAAGGGGGAGGTGGGGGAAGAAAGAGGGAACTGATCACAGTGATCTACATATACCCGCTCCCAGGGGGAAAGTCAACAGAAAAGTGGGTGAAGGGAGATAGCAATCGGTGTAAGACATGAAAAAAACAATAATTTGTAAATTACCAGGAGTTCATGAGGGAGGGTGAAGGGAGGGGGGAAATGAGCTGATACCAAGCACTTAAGTAGAGAGAAAATATTTTGAAAATGATGATGGCAGCATATGTACAAAGGTGTTTGACACAATGGACGTATGTTTGGATTGTGATATGAGCTGTAAAAGCCCCCAATAAACTGATTTTTTTTTAAAGAGTGTGAGATATTGGAAACTGCTCCATCTCTGCTCCTTCACCTCCCTGCTTGCTGGAACTCTGCCACTGAGAGTTGCCGGTCTCCTGCTATGTTTCCACTCATCTTGGATCCACACGACTCTCTCACACCGGCCTGTGACCTCCTTGAATTCTGCACCATTTCACAGGAGTCTAAAGAGGGACTTATGGACTAGTGTGAGACTTACAGAATTTAGTTGGAGTAGAATGAGAGGCTTTTTTTATATCTAATTACTTCTTGATATAAAGCTCTTTTTTATACATAGATGAGTATGGCTGGATGTGTTTTTCTAGGCAACCCAACCTGACACAGAATTCAATCTAGTTACACAGCTTTTTCTCTGAAACTCGGGTTTCCAGGACTATCACATGGTCTCTCGTGTCTTTCTTCTACATACATGTGTATTGAACCTGTCTGAGCTGCCATTTCTGCTGGAATTTTTTTTTACCAGACTGTTTTGATTTGTAGTATATTTTAAGACTGATAACTCTAAATCCTACTTTGTTTGTTTGTTTTCCCAAAATTGTCTAGGCTATTCAAGGCTGCTTGCAATTCAATATGAATTTTAGGACTGGCTTTTGGATGTCTATGAAGAAAACTATTGGAATTTTGAAGGGTATCGTGTTTAATCTATACATCTCCCTGGACAGTATTGATATCTTAATGATATCAAGTCTTCTACATAATGGCAGTGAACCCTGGTGGCATAGTAAGTTATGAGTTGAGCTCCTAATCACAGTCAGCTATTAAACCTACCAGCCACTCCATGGGACGAAGATGAGACTCTCTGCTCCATTAGCCCCATATTGACTATATCATGGATGTCCAGAAAAATTACATTTGAGGGAATAAAGAAGAATGGCTCTTAAAATTATGAATGAGGAGACTGTTTTGTGTGCTTTGGACATATTATAAGTCTTTATGTTTGGTAAATTAGGAAAATAGAAAAATTCTCAACAAGATAGATTGACACAATGGCTACAAGGGTTTCTAACACAGGAATGATGGTGAGAAGGGTACAAGACCAATTAACATTTCATTCTATTATATATATCAGCATCGTAAATTGAAACCAATCCAATGGCACATAAATAACTTACACTGAAAGTAATCCATGAGTTAATTAATTAATTGACAATTTAGAATATCTACCAGAAGAAATAAAAATATAAATAACAAGACTAACTGGAATAAATATGGAATAAAAGTAAATATTAGAACTATAAAAATGAGTAGAAAAAATAGAATATTAAAAATAGTAGTATTGAAAAATATATGGCTAAAATATTTGCTCTTACTCTTTTTCCCTTGGGGATTGAAAGATAAAACTATTTCAAGCAATATTAATGAAATGTACAGCTATGATTTTAAATTCACATAAATACAAGTGAAAAAGCATTGCTGTAAAATAATAACGGCATTTATTCAATTAACATAGCAAAAGTGAGTTATGATGGCTCCACAGATTAGGTCTGTACATTTAGGTCTATACATTTCTTAAGATAGTGTTTGCATCCCTAGAATCCTTCCTTAACATTTCTTCCTTCTTCTTTTTACAAGACATCAAACAGCAGTTCTGACATCCTCTA
This sequence comes from Echinops telfairi, assembly GCF_000313985.2. Taxonomy (NCBI): domain Eukaryota; kingdom Metazoa; phylum Chordata; class Mammalia; order Afrosoricida; family Tenrecidae; genus Echinops; species Echinops telfairi. The sequence goes on from NW_022103903.1 coordinate 3,207,666, forward strand.
ACCAATCCAAGCTCTCTGTTCTCGAGTTACTTCTGACTCCGGGAGACACGGCTGGACAGGGTCGAGCTGCTCCAATGGGCTTCCAAAACTGCAGCTGTTTACAGTGGTAAAAAGCCTCATCTTGCTCCTCTGTAGCTCCTGATGGTTTTGAACTGTTAACCTGGAGTTTAGCAGCCCAACACTTAACCACTATGTCATCAGGACTTCTCTTCCATCCTCAAAGAACACAGTTACATTCCTTTTAAGTGTTCCTTAATTTGATGGGAACAAAAGGAAATATAAATGGACAAGGTCAGAACTTAAGGGTGACTGTTTTAAGATTTTCCATGAAATTCTCACAGGATAGTCCTTGCTACCCTCAAAGAATGAGAAGATGCACTGTTAGGATGGAATAAAATGCATTGGTTCAATTTTCCTGACCTTTTTTATTACCTGTGTAGTTTTCTGTTTTATTAAAACTTCTTTTGAGTAAGTCCTTTTGATTGTCATATGCCCTTTAAGATAATTTACAAAAATTTTGCTTTGGAATATCAAGAAGTAGTAGCCATACCTATCTGTCTTTAAGAAACCCAGTAATTGTCTTAGGAAGTTAATATTTTGATTAAGTGTTGATCACTGGATCGTATTGGTAAATTCAAGTCTCATATTCCGTTAAGATGAAGTCTATAAATTTATCTTAATTAGCTTTGCTCCTGCTTAAAAGCATGATGGAATAATAAGTTCTAAGAAGCCAAAAGCTTTTTGAGGCCAAACTGTGTTGCTTAAAATTGAATTCTACATCATGTAGAATTCCAGTCTTAAGAGCTTTCACATTAACAGCAATTCTAAAATCTTCTTTGCTAGTCTGACTTCACTCGCAGTTACTTCAAGGTTGACAGTCTTCTCTCTCTTGGCTTACCTGTGAGATCTTCCAGGCCTTCCATAAAATGTTTGATTAATCGAAAGTCAGTTGTTTACATGGTGTAACAATCCAACTGTGGTGGTTATATAATCTGGTGTCAATTTAGGACTTGAGAGGATGAAGCGTGAAGGGGTGGAGGCCTCTGTGTGAGCATACCTCCTGAGAATTCTGGGAAATGCTGATTTTCCTCCTTGGAGGCAGGAGTCACTTTCTCTCTCACTACTTCACTTCCTTGGAGATTTACTACCAATAAGGCTGACTCCCTGTGAGACATCCCGGAGGAGAAGCCACATGGACCTACCCTTATGCAGCTCTGGGTGCTGGAGCAGCCGTGTGGAGACCACTGCCAGTGCTTAAATGCTTACACCACCACTGGATCCAAAGACTTTCTTCCCATTGGCCTGCGATCATCCTGAATTCAGCGTCATTGCATGGGTTTCATGAGTCTAAAAAGGACTTTATATATTGGTATTGGACAGATAGGCTAATATTGGACTTATGGGCTTGGACTGGTCTGGGTTGGGATGCTTTCTTAATGTACAATCACCCTTTATATAAAACTCTTTCCTATACAAATATGCCTGTTTATGGATTTGTTTCTCTAGTCTACCCAGACTAACACACCCTTAAACTCAATGCAAAGCTTGAATGGTTTTGAAAAATATCCACTTGAGTTCTGTTAAAAATTCAATATTAAGGATGAACTCAAAATCATTTTCCCATGTCAGAAAAAAATATCCTTTTTTAAAAAAAATATCCTTTTCTGAACATAACCTAAGTAGACTAAGGCAATTTTCTTACTAACAGGACTTGTCTGCAGCCATCCATTGATTGCAGAGACATTTTAAACATATTTTGTTTGGAATTAAACTTTGCATGTGTGATCTGGAACTGTAGTAGCAATACTTGTTGACGTACCCTCAAATGTTGCCTAAAATTAAATAAATGTAAGTATAAAACAACTATTTATATACAGGGCAATAAATGAAAGTATTATCTCAGCAAGTAGGATCCTCTGGGCAGCTCACAATTCTCCTCTGTTATATTAATATATATATAAACAATATTGATGTTTGACAATAATATTTTTGTATCTCAAAAAAATTTGTTGAGTTAAATCTCTTTACCAAAAGTAATACAACATAATAAACCCATGAACCAGAAAATATATAGAATTAATGTCTTAGTAATGTGAGGCTTACAGTGAGACTAATGATAATGAAAAAGAATAATCTATAAAAATAAAAGCAGATGCTTATATAATAACTATATATATACATTATATAATTTTTAAAAATATGGGGAATTTTTCTTTTCAAGAAGAAAATGAAAGTATAAAATCTATTATAATAGCAGTCACACAGAGCTAATAAGGACACCCTGTTCAGTTTAGAGAACAGAGAAGAGGACTTACTAAAACAGAACACACACACACATATTAATGGTAAAACAATAGGCCATGTATCAAATAAAAGAATGAAATTTCAACAAGGATGGTAGAATCTATTTCAAACTAAATAGGCCATATGACAGTAATAGAGTAAAAATAATGACAGTGTAAACATTTTCCATTAATTTATTCAAAAACGAAATTTTTTGAGCCAGACATTTTTCTGTCAGGCAAGTATGTATTGTATTTGATAGACAATAAGAATTTTTGGTTTTATGGGACTTATATTTTAGTAGGGGAGACAAAACATAAATAAAGTACTTAATTTGAGCCAGAAAGTTTTCTGTCAGGCGTGTATATTTTGTATTTGATAGACAATAAGAATTTTTGGTTTTATGGGATTTATATTTTAGTAGGGAGACAAAACATAAATAAAGTGAAAATGAGTGAGAAAGATTAAGATTCATAAATACTCTGGAGGGGAAAATAAGGCCAGAAATAAGTATGTGAATTTCAATTTATGGAGAAAACTATCTATTGACATTTTGAACTGGCTGGTCACACACAAACCCGAGGGAAGGAACTGACAGAGTTCCAGCAGACATGTAGATTAAGAGTATTACAAACAGACAAAAGAAAAAGTGCTAAGCTTTTTGATGCCCCAGCAAGTCAAAACAAGAACTACCACAAAAGACAAGAGATTAAATTGTGTTCTCCTAGAATCAAAGTGACAAATGCCCGGTGAAGACTACTGAGCGTGCCACCGCCCTCTCATCTTGCTGCCATCAAGTTGAAGCCTCCTCACAGCGACCCTTGTGGCACAGGGTACAACAACGTCCCCTGTGAGTTTCCAAGACTGGAACGATGGAGGAGAGTAGAGAGTCGTATCGCCGTGTCTTTCTCCCACAGAGCAGCTGATGGTTTTAAACTGCTGACCTTAAGAAAAATTAGCTTCTGTTTTTAAATGCATTTAAAACAGTGAAACAATTCATTCGAAGCAAGAGAAGGCAATCATCTGACTGCAAAACTACTAGAATACATGTTCAAACACTGTTTTCTATATGAGATTTTAAAGTACATTGTGTGTGTGTGCGATGATGAAAGTAAATGATTTGTTGAAATAAATAAAGTTAATATTTGTAATAAATGTAAGATTTGTTTACATCATATTTGCACTTACAATTTTTTTAATTGATGAATTATTCCTTGGAGATCTTTGCTTGAAGGTTAATTACACTACTTTAATAAATAGAAAGTGTATCGAGAATTGATCAGAACAGTACAAGATTTAAACAAACAGAACTTTGTGGTTCTCCCATAAAGATTAGAGAAACTAAATGTTTTTGTAAAATGCTTTCACAGGCTATTATCAGGATATTTAAGAAAAGTGTTTATTTATTTAAAAAAATATTGGGGGCTCTTACAGATCTTATAACATTCTGTACTTACATATAAAGCATATTTGTACATATGTTGCCATCATCAATTTCTGAACATCTACTTTCCATTTGAGCCCTTGGTATCAGCTCATCTTTTTTCCCTCCCTCTCCCCTCCCACCCTCGTAACCCCATAATAAATGGTAAATTCTTACTGCTGTCATATCTTACACCAACCACTGTCTCCCTTCACTCACGTTTCTGTTGTTCATCAACCTGGTCGGGGGCCGGGGGTAAGGGGAGCAAGGATTATGCATGAATCATTGTGATTGGTCCCCCTTCCTTCTCTCCTCCTCCCACCTTCTTCCTACCCTCCTGGTATAGCTACTCCCAATTCTGTTCCTGAGGGGTTTATCTTTCCTGAATTCTGTGTGTCATGAGTGCTTAACTGTGCCAATGTGCATGCTCCGGTCTAGACAGAACTGCAAGACATGACTGGGGTCATGCTAGTGGGGGGTGAGGAAGCCTCAAAGAACCAGAGGAATGGTGTATGTTTCATCGGTGCTATATTGTGCCCTGGTTGACTCTACTGTGCCCTGGTTGACTCGTCCCTTCTTTGTGACCCTTCTTGGAGGGGATGCCCTATTGTCTACAGATGGGTTTGGAGTCTCTGCTCTGACCCCCCTCGTTCTCAACAATGCTTTTTGTTGTTTTCTTGGGTCTTCTAGTGCCTGTTACCTGATTCTGTCGACACCTCAGAATTGCACAGACTGGGGTGCTTTTTCCATGTGAACTTATTGCTTCTCTGCTAGATGGCTGCTTGTTTAACTTCAAGCCTTTAAGAACCCAGACCCTATATCTTTTGATAGCTGGGTACATCAGCTTTCCTCACCACATTTGGTTATGTACTCATTTTGTCTTCAGCAATCGTATTGGGAGGGTAAGCATCACAAAATTCCAGGTTGTTAGAACAAAGTATTCTTGCAATGAGGGAGGGCTTGAGCAGAGGCCCAAAGTTCTTCCACTTCTGCCTCTATTTTTATGAATTAATATATTTACATAAGTACACACCTATGTTTATACCTCAATCCGTAGCTTTCCTTCCTAGATCTTTCCACTGTTTCCTTTTACCCTCCTCCTGCCCCACCATCACTCACGCTCTTCTGCCTCTTAGGAATCTTCTGGGTTGGATTGCTGTTGCCCTAACACCACCAGTATCTCTATGTCCTCCTTGTTGTTGCTCTTAATTTCCTAGTTGTTCCTTTGTCTATAGCATTGTTTGCTCAACACTCCTTTCTCCTGTTTCGTCATCCCTCCAGGCCCCTCTGGAACCTTGGATCCCGTTGCTTTCTCCTCAAACTTGCTTCCCATGCCTATCTTATATAAGTAGGCAAACAGAGACAAAATAAAAAGGAAACAACGATTGAATAAAAATAGAAAAAACAGAAAAAGCATACATAATTGCAGGTCTATCTGTTGGCCTTTAAGACAATCTCCCCATCGGTCCTTGGGCCTTCTGGGAACTGCCCCTCCTAGCCTGAAGTCTATTTTGGGGGCTCCTCAGGGGTTTTGTGGTTTGACTTTGCTCCCGTTGCTGGTCTGTTATGTTACCTTCTTGGGTCACACCACTGTGGGATTGGTCAGACTGGATTTACTCCCCATCATGTGTGTCCCCAGTATTGTCCCCTGCTTCGGTGTGCTCCAGCGAGGGGACATGATGTCTTGAACTATTGTCAGCCCTACAGTCCTCTCTGTGCCTTAGCATCTCCATGCAAGGACGTCATCCTCAGGGCTTGGTATGCCAGTATGAGGTCTAGTCTTCACTCATTCTTTGTCCTTCTTGGTTTGCTTCTGTGTGGATGTGGCAGGCTGGCCCTTCTCCCCAACCTGCAGGTTTAGTGTTGTGCTCTGTAGCACATATTTCTAGTTGGGCTAGGGGTGGGGGTCAGTTTGGCTTTGGTTGGGGAAGTCCCTGTAGACCTCTCTGTTCAAGAGTTGCTCCATGTGGTTACATTGCTCTCAAATTTTGGTGCACTGTGGTGGGGTCTGCATTCCCATTTCTGTGGAGATATAAATGATACCCTCCCCTTGGGTGGCTTCGTGTCCTAGTTCTGCAGTGCCATCTATCTCCCTCTTTAGGAAAATTATTTAATAATATATATTTTAAGGAGATTTTTCTTCAGTCTTCACATTGAAAGAAATATTTATTAAAAGTATTCAGTTACTTGGAAAAATTTGCAATTGTGAAATTTGATTCAATGACAGAATCTGGGTGGTGTTATGCCATAAATCAATAAGCATCATTTCACAGTATTTGAGATTAGATAGGTGTGTTAATCCAGGTTGGCTAGAGAAACAAATCCAGAGACACTCATATGTATAGGAAATAACTTTATATCAAAGAGTAACTATAAATTAAAAAACATCCCATCCTAGTCCATATCAAGTCCATAAGCCCAATATTAGGCCATATGTCCGACACCAGTCTATAATTTCCTCTTCAGACTCATACAACACATGCAATGACACTGAACGCAGGAGGATCACAGGCCAGTGGGTGGAAAGTCTTGTGGATGCAATGGTAGTGGAAACATCTCAGCACTGGCATGGATTTCTGAATGGCTATTCAAACTCCAGGTTCTGGTTCCATCAGCATAGCTCCATGTGTCTTGTCAGCAGGAAGGCAAAGCAGAGACAGAGTGCATGCCTGTCCTCCAGTGAGCTATTTATCTCTGTCGCTCCCGATGAGGTCATCAACCTGAGACTTGATTGACAGGCTAGCCTCCATCCCTTCACTCTTAAGAATCTCTAGTTGACACCTGATTGTGTAACTACCACAACAGGAAACTACATAGTTCACATTTCAGAAGCATATCGTTAAAAATAAAATTGACATTTTGCTGAATCCCCTCTCTACAGTGCTATATTATAAATGGCACCTTCATAAGCTCTCCCTGACAGTGATCATTTAAATTGAAATATCTCAAATATTGGGCTGTTCGCACAACACAGCATCTTCCAGCAACTAACAGCAATCCTTGCTATAATTAAAAGCTCATTAGATAATCTCATTTTGATTAGGCTTTAGACAACACAAAATGATATGAAAATAAATCAATTATATATTACAAAAATACTGTGAAAATATAAATATCCATGAATAGGATAGTAATAATAAAAATAACAACTTGAATAAATAGTGTGGGGATCATATCTGACCTCCTCGGGCCTCATAAAGGAGAAGGAAAATCTAACTCTTCACTAATCCAAGGCCTCTTGCCACAAAGCAGTGGTCAAACATAACTCTACACTCCTTCTTTTCTCAATTCTGACACCAATTGTTCCCCCCATGATACTCTACTTTTCTAAAGGATTCAACAATCTGTTCCAGTGACCGCACAGAACCCAAGGACAACACTCACAATTAAGGGGGTTTGATAGGAAACTTAACAACAGGGTAACACAAGTTAGATCAGCAAACAGTAAGGATATAGTCATTGGTTCATAGCAACACCTCTCCTTGGACAGAAGCCAAATCTCTATTCAGGCCTCAGTCTCTTAGAAACATAGTCCCTTGGCTTCTGTTTCTGTGGATCAGGAAATCCATCTGACGCTCTGCCTCATAGTCTCAGCGGTGCTCCTCTGTTCTATCTTATGGTCTTCTTGCCTCAGCCTCGGGTCTCAGCCTGACCTCCTTTGCACTATTCCATGGTCTCTGTGATACTACTGCCTCTGTGCCTCTAGTTTTGGTCTCCACCACTTCAGACAGAGATCTGAACTGTGGTCCACCAGTGGAACTTCTTATTTATGGTCCTGGAATTTCTTTCTGTTCTTGTGTCTGAGATAGTTTTCTTATATCCAGAGGAATGATAACAAAAAATGAGCAATTCCCTTTATTAGTTTTACACATATCCTATCTGCAAAAGTTACTCCAATCAGTCGGTAGGAATTACAGAGACATGGGTAAAAGAGCCTGTGGTAGTTACATAATCTGGTGTCAATTTGAGACTTGAGAGGATTAAGAATGAAGGGGTGGAGTCTAGTCTGTCAATCAGATCATAGCCAATGAGGCCTCTGTCTGGGCATGGCTTTCTCCTGAGAATTCTGGGAAATCTGTTTTTTTCTTCCTTGGAGGTGGGAGAGACTCTCTACTCACTCCTTTGGGGGATACTCTACTGACAGGACACATGATGCGATGTCCTGGAAGCTGGAGAAGCCACATGGACATACCCTGAGGCAGCCTAAACCCTGTACCTGGAGAAGCCACATGGAGACCCCTGCCAGCCCTGAGATGCTTACAATGCCACTGAATCTACAAGGCTTTCTACCCATGGGCCTGTGATTATCCTACATTCGGTGGCATTGCATGTATTTCATGAATCTGAAGAGGACTTTATAGATTGGAATCAGATATATGGACTAATATTAGACTTATGGGCTTGAACTGGACTGGGTTAGGATTTTTTCTTAATGTACAATTACCCTTTATATAAAACTCTCTCTTATACATATATGAATTTCTATGGATTTGTTTCTCTAGTCTACCCAGACTAACACAGAGCCATTTTAAGAAATTTTGCTTTGCCACATAACTCTAATTTTTAAAATCAAGTAAACAAAAATGTAATGGTCAAAAGAGATCAATGTAAAATTTAAATCTTCCTCTGTTCATTGTTATGTTTACCGATTAAACTGAGAAGAATTTTTTTATTTAGTATTTATTTATTTTGTTTTTGAGACAACAAAGCATACTCCTACTTAATAATTTCCGAATGGGAAATTTAGTGGTAGCGATTATGTTTCTTATGTTCTATAGCTATTTTTTATCTTCCTTTCCAGCATTGTTCCTTCTACTTATACTATGAGCAAACTCATTTTCTCCTGAAGCTTCAATCAAACTTTTCAAGTTTCTTTTGTCAATTTAATCCCATCTAAATGGTTGTTAGAAAGGACAAATATGCTAAAATAAATATATACATGCATACATTCTTTACTAGATAAGCTAAACTATTCCAGTCTCAGAACCCCATGGGGGTCACTATGAGTTGATATTGACTCAGTGGCAGTGAGTGAGATTACTGTTTTAGGAGGGATCAGAGATGTTTAGGGTTTAAACATTACCAGTATCTCAGGACAATAATTTCAGGGCTCCTATCAGCCTTTATGAATCCCTAAATTCTAGATTCCATAAGCATTTTAATTTATAGTATGCTTCTTTCCCCTTTAGAACAGACTTCTAAGGAATTTCTGATCAAATGTTTAGTAATCAAAGCCATTCACCATCCATTTATTTTGGTCTCATGGCAAAAGGGGGCAGTTATTCATGGAGGCAATTAGTCACAAATTCCAGATATTCTTACATTTTCTGACTTTCCTTCTTCCTGTGTTGTCCCAAATGAGATAAAACCTGTTGGTATAATAAGCCCTTCCCATAGCTGGAGGGGGTCAAATATGGTTTCTACACATTTTTAAATCATTTTATTGGGAACTCATACAACTCTTATCACAATCCATACATCCATCCATTGTGTCAAGCACATTTATAAATTTGTTGCCATCATCATTCTCAAAACACGCTTTCTTTCCAGTTAAACTGCTCGATATACCCCATTGAGAGCAGAAACTTCTTCCTGAGCTAACTGACCTGCCCAGCTGTCCACTGTGACCAAAATACCCTAAGCTGTCTCAGGAAACCAACACACACTACAATGAAATTCTGATCCGGAGTCCAGCAGCATTCTTTACAGAGATGGAAAAGTTAGTCATCCACTTACAGAGAAAGGTAAGAGACCAGGGATCAGCAAAGTTATGACTGAAGAAGGACAAAGTGTTAGGCTTCTCTTCTTTGTCACAAAGTCTACTACATAGTCACAGTAGTCAAACAACACTAGTGCTTGTACAATGACCGGCATATAGACTAGTGAAAGACAAGTGAGATCCAGAAGTAAAACTATCCAACAATAATAGACAACTGATCTTTGACAAAGAGGTGAAAGTCGTTAATTTGGAAGATAGTCTCTTTGACAAAAGGTGTGGGCAAAACTGCATATTCATTTGCAAAAAAAGATAAAATTTTCATTTTTCATTTTGCATAACACATACAAAAATGAAATCAATGACCTAAATGTAAAACCTAGAGTTAGAGAGATCATCAATTAAACCAGGGACAGGTTTAGGGACTCAATCAAAACATAAAAAAATCACACCAACTGCAGAAGACATAGTAGATGACTGGAACATCTTGAAATTAGAAATTTATGTGCATCAAAATATTTCACCAAAATAGTGAAAAGAAAATCCACAGATTGGGGTGAATTTGAAAATTATATATTAAACAAAGGGCTAATACTCTAAAATGTATAGAAAACCTCAACACCTCAACAAGAAAGAAACTAGGAACCAAGTTAAAAAATTGGCAGGTGATATGAACAGATACTTCACGAAAACAAAACAAAATAAAAAAAATAGTAACAAGAAGAGAGTACAGGAAAAGAAATAAGAAGAAAAGAGGAAGAAAGGGGAAAAGGCACAGAACCACACAAGCACGAGTGCCCAACACAACTGCAGAAGTGTGGAGCCTGCTCCTTGGGAATGTGCACTACCCACAGTTGAGGCAGTGGATGCAGGAGTTGCAGGTTGAGGAAGCAACAGAAGCAGACGGCCTCTACATATCAATCACAAAGGTGGCACCGGGTAGGGACGTGGGGCATGCTGTTTACTGCAGAGATAAATTAAGTGGAGTGTCCACTTTACAGGACCATGCCACACCCAACTTGTAGGCGAAAGGGCCCTGGGATTGTCAACCCAGAAGCGATGGAGGCAGGGAGTCTGGTTTGTGGAAGTACATACGTACCATGAAGACAGCGGTGCACGCACTACTGACTGTGCTGGTTGTGGTGACAACAAGCAACCCCATATGGCATGCCGAAGTGGCAGAAGTCAAGATCAGAGGCACCGGAGTCTACGGCATGGAGATTATGGGGTAGAGCAAAGAACAGTGCCGAGGAAATGGGACTCTGAGACAGAGCACCAGGCAGGCTTCTTGGTGTACAGAGGCAGAGACCACGTGACCACGTGGAAGAGAGTCGAAGGACCAGAGAGAGACTAGGTTACCGACTAAGGAGGTGTGTTACTGAGGACCAATGACTGTATTATTACTTTTTACTGATACTGCTTTATACTAGTTCCCCCATTAAGACCCCTTAATTATGATTTCTGTGTGGCCATTGCAACAAATCAAACCTATCAGAGTGGGAGGAATGGTTGGTATCCGAATAACTAAACAAGGTTGGGATGTGGGGTCATATATCACCTCTGCCTCTTAGTAATAGGGAATCCAGAAAATATCAGACATGGGGACCCTTCATGCTGTTTACTGCACCTATCCAAGTACTTTATCTACTTTATGATTGAGTTAAGTTGTCAATTCTTATATATTTATTTGTTATTATTAAACTTTTGTTAAATATTGGTTTCTAAACAAAAACCAAAAGAAACCCAAACTCATTTCCAAGTAACTGCTGTGTCACAGTGGCCCTATAAGTGAGCTTTGCAACACTGTAACCCTTTACGGAAGCAGAAAGCCCCTTCTTTCTCCTGCAGAGGGGGCTGGTCGGTTTGAACTGCTAACCTTTCATATTGCAGCCCAATGCATAATCGCTAAGCCATCAGCGCTCCCGTGGTTTCCAGAGACACTATCAAATTCAGTATCCTGACTAAAGTTTTGGCAAAGGCACTGATGATCCAATGTTTTAAATATTTTCTGTAGTTCCATCTTTTGCTTTTGCTGTTTTTGCTTCTATTATGAGATAATCTATCACTGAAAGCTAGGTCTGATTGCATTATCCCTGTTTCTTCTGAGAATGTTACGGGTTTAGTTTCACAAGTAGTTACTTAATGCATTTTTATTTTGTTTGTGTCCATCGTGTGAGGCGAGGATGCTGTTGTACTCTTCTGCAGTTTTCCCAGCACCGTTTATTATGGGAGAGACCTTTCTTTCCTCACTGAAGGGACTTAGCACCCTTTTCAAAAATCTGTTTACTATAGATACGTAGTCTTATTTTTAAACTCAGATGTTTCCATTTATCACTGCTTCTAGTATTATAATAACAGCTAGTTATGCTAATTATTGTGACTAGTATGCTTTAAAACCAGGAAGTCTGAGCTCTACTTTATTCATAATTTTTATCATTGTTTTACCTACCTGGTGCCTCTGAACTTTTCAGATAAATTTGAGAATCACTTTTTCTATTTCTGTTAAGAAGATTGCTCAAATTTCCAGTGAAATTATGTTGAATTTGTAGATTTCTTTGGAGAGTGTCTTGTCTTAATTACTGTTCTTTATTATACTTCTCTGGGTCCTAACATCCATTGCTATGGCTTACCAAACCTCACAGACAAAATTCATGATTAGAGGGTTTACTAAGGATGGTACCAAGTTATAAAGGAAGTAAGAAGCTCAGGAGCATCAGCACAACATGTTACGAAGGTCTTTCACGTCTACTGATAAATGCCCAAAGGGGCATACAACTCCGCTGAATGCCTCAACTCAAAGGCATTCAGCTGAAGCTCTGTGGGTCAGCAAACCTAGCTCCTTGAATTAAGTGTCCAGAGTACCCCACTCCAAGAAACCTCAGCTGGAAGGTACTCAGCTTCACTGTTGTGGATTAGCAAGCCCACCTTCCCCCATTAACTTCGCAGAAGTACCCTGCTCTGCAAGCCAGCCACCAGCCCAACAACACTGGGCTTTACTCGCTCTGTGGGTTGGGAAGTGCACCATTCTGTCCCGTGCTCTGGCTCCTGGCTCGGTTGCTGCTCCTCTGATGTTAGAGCTGTCCTCTGGATTCAGGGGGTTCTCTGCACAGGCATCTTGGGTGCAGAAGATATCCTCCCCTCCTAGCTCTTGTTAGTAATGAAACCCTTCCTCCTGCTTCTCAGAGGGCTCGTGGCAGGATGATATTCAGGTACAGGTAATCCTGCTCACAGTTATTCACAGGTAAATTCTGTCAGTATCTCCCCCCCATCCTCTTACCAGACCCATGCAGGAAAAGGTCATTTGGTTGGGGTTTGTCTAGGAAAAGCCATATTAAAGAATTCATTGCTCCTGCAGGTAGTTTTGACACCTTAAAAATAATGAGTGTTCCAATCTATGGACATAGATCATCTTTCCACTTATGTAAGTTTCTTAATATATTTGGTAATGTATTATAGTTTTCATTTCATAAGTCCTTCATGTTCCTGATTAGGTTTTTCCCAAGTAATTTATCTTAATTTCTCTTTCAGAATTTTCATTGCAAGGGTATAGAAACCAAACTGATTTTGTTGTTGTTGCTGACCTTGTAATATGAAACTTTGCTAAGTTCTTCCTGTCTATTTGTCTAGAACATTTTTTGTGACTTCTGTGGGAGATAGTATGATGCTTCAAAGAGTGCTAAACATGCTTTTACCCAGACTCCTTTCCTTTTTGTTTTGAGCTGGCATTCGGTGATCCGTCGTCAACCAAGCAAACACAAACATGACCCTAGATGAAAAGTTTAAAAACTATGCAAATGTGGTGAAGAAAGCTGATGGTGCCCAGCTACAAAAAGATATTGATCTGAAGTCTTAAAGGCCTGAAGATAAGCAAGCAGCCATCTAGCTGAGAGACAACAAAACCCACATGAAGAAGCACACCAACCTGTCCAGATTCGATCGTTGAGGACAAAGTGGGTGCATCAGCAAATGCAGTGAAGAAAGCTGATGGTGCCCAGCTGTCAAAAGATATAGAATCTGGGGTCCCACAGGCTGGAAGACAAACAAGGGGCCATCTAACTGAGAAACAACAAAGCCAACATGGAAGAAGCACACCAGCCTGTAAGATCACAAGGCATGGAAGGGATCAGGTATCAGGCATCAAAGACAAAAACAAAACAAAACATAGTATTGTGAATGAGGTGGAGTGCAGAGTGGGGACCCAGGGCCCATCTGTGGGAAATTGGACATCCCCTTGCAGCAGGGCTGCAGGGAGGAGACAAGCCAGTCAGGGTGCAGTGTAGCAATGATGAAACACACAATTTTCTTCTAGTTCTTGAATGCTTCCTCTCCCCCACTATCATGATCCCAATTCTACCTTTCAAATCTGGCTGGACTGGAAGATGTACACTGGTACAGGTAGGAACTGGAAACACAGGGAATCCAGGACAGATGAACCTCTCAGGACCAGTGGTGAGAGTGGCAATACCATGAGGGTGGAGAAAAGGTAAGGGAGAAGGGGTATAGATTACAAGGATCTACAGATAACCTCCTCCTTGGAGGACAGACAATGGAGAAGTGGGTGAAGGGAGATGTTGGATGTTGTCAGATATGAAAAAATAATAATAATTTATAAATTATCAAGGGTTCATGGGGAAGGTGGGGCAGGGAGGGAAGGGGAAAAATGAGGAGCTGATACCAAGGGCTCAAGTATAAAGCAAATGTTTTGAGAATGATGAGGACAACATATTTACAGATGTGCTTGACACAACGGATGGATGGATTGTGATAAGAGTTGTACGAGCCCTCAATAAAATGATTTTAAAAATAAAATAAAATGAAAGAATACCACTTAAAAAAAAAAAAAAACATGCTTTAAAAGCAATGGGTCCAGTAACTGATTTTGGTAAGGAATGTTGAAACATAGCCACATTCACCTGTCTACATATTGTCTACCTGCTTTTAAACTACAATAGCAGAATTGACTAGTCTGAAGAGAAATAGTGTGTCCTGAAAAATCTAAAATATTTCCTATCAAATTGTTGATAGAAAACTTACCTGACTTTTGTGCTAGAGATTGAAGATGGATGGATCCTGAATCCCCAAATAATCCCTAAGGAAAGAGTTATGGCATCACACTAGGCAAACCAGACGTGGGTTTTTTTGTAAGAAACAAATAAATATTATATTTTATTGCTTTAGTTTTGCTTTCTTTATTTGGTTTTTTAATAATCACTATGTTTGATTCTTTTTGTTATCTGACTACAGTGAAGTGAAATTACTTGGTATGACTCTTCTATCCATAGTTTTCGAAACTTCCACCAAATGTCTGGGTAGAAGCATGAAAATAAAGTAGAGGACTAACTGGAGACTGGTCAGTTTCACATTTTTTCTGGATATAAAGTGAGTTATTTTAGAAGCAGGAACAGAGAATCCCACAACCATTGAGAAAGACAATCCAAGAGCAAAGTGCACCCGAGAATCCTGTACAGTGACAGCAGCAGCTTTCCCAGCTCACTGCCAGAATAAAGATGATCACCTTTGGCAGGAGGCTAGTTTGCAGAGTGGACTGGAAGTCAAGGGGTTAAGGCCAAAAACTAGATAGAAAGAGACACCCTTGAAAGCATGACTGAGTAGAGGAGCTTCACATTAAAGAACCCCATGTCCTCAACATTCCTGAGCTAAACAACTATTTTAATTGCCAACCTGTTCACTTCCCTAATAAATGAGTATTTTCTGTGAATTCTGGGTGGTCACTGCAGTGATTATTAAACCCAGTAGAGAAGTGGAGTGCTGTGGGAGGGATGGTTCTTGTTACAAGAAGTTCCATGTTGGAGGGCGGGGCGTGTCTGACTTCTGTCTGACAGTCATCAGTCTGGGGCTGATGTGGAGTTGAATTCACTCTGTGTAAGTGGGAAAGGCCACCTATGGTGGCATCACCCCCCACTGTTTCCCATGACATGGTGCCCCCGCCCTCATTGTATCCCATGACTTTAACCATGATCACACCTAAAACAACTTACTATTTTGCATATTGTTGTAGTGTCATCTCCCCTGCTGTCAGCACAGGAAAATAATCCTTTTTAATGTTTTCTTATTAAAAAATAAACTACTTGCTCCCAGAGAGCATTTTTTTAGTGGGGGGGGGTGGGGTGGATTTTGATACACACACATGTTGAAGAACCACAATAACTGATTGCCCAGATCATGTGTCACTCTTTTAGTGTAGCTCAGGGTCTTTTGGCATTTCAAAGAAAACACTTTGGATTTCTTCTCCCCTATCTGAAAATATATTCTTTCCAATTGTTAAAATAGTTTCAGTCAGTGACAATACATTTTAATGAACATTCTAAAGGGCCACTGAGTCACCTTTCAGAAAAACTGCCTCAGAATGCAAATCCTCTCTCTTCTTTTAAGAAACCCTTATGATAATTGTTCTGCCTAAGAGAAAATCTGTCCCCTATACTCTAAAGGTTACTTTGAAGGCATCCAAGTGCTATAAATAGAGACGAGGTACCCTACCAAAGAAAGCACTCGATTTACAATCTGTATGTCTGTAGTGATCTCCAGGCCCAGCCTTGATGTCTGAGTCTAAACTACCTATCTGCACCTCGAAACTTTTATGTATATAAGAATGCTTTGAGATGCTGCATAATTAACTTCAAGCGTTGGAATCAACTGGATGGCAATGGCTTATTTTTTTCTCACTCTAAGATGTCCATGATTTAGAAACACTAGGTAAATAGTCCAAATTTATCATTGATACACCTTTCAGGTTTTATCCTGGTAGAATGTATACAGTTTCTGATAAATAAAAAAAACAAACAGTGAGGCAATAGGTACATTTCAAAGCTGAAAAGTGATTAGTTCAGTACTCCCTAACATGTTTAATTCATCCCCAAGCTATAATCTTGTCTTATCTGCGCCAACCAGCCATTCATGCAGCAACACAAAACTTCAGCAAATGCTCTGTCCACCCTGTGTTATCAATTTTAAATCCAAGTCATTATTTTAAAATGTAAAGGTAGATCATATCAGCTTGCCTTAAAAACCTTCCAAAGATGACTGTCCCATTTCACCCAGAACAGTGCCTTTAGGACTGTCTCCAAGGAAATAACCAACCTCCTTGGCTTTCAATAGTCCTCCCATCACTGATTCTTCTCCAGTGCCATATTTAGCAGTTCCTCAAACACTACATTATGGGGCATTGTCTCTTAAATCTACTTGTTTAAATATGCCATTCCCTCTTCTTACTTTCTCAATGCGAGCTAACCTTCACAGCTTCTTTTAAACTCACTTTTACTCCTTGCACACCCAAGCCACATTCTCAATCACGACCACACTGTTTTATTTTCTCCAAAGCACTCAGTATCATACAACCTACTATGCAGTTTCATTGTTGTGTCACTTATTGTCCACTTCCCTCCCTGGAAAACATACATTTCACCAATGCAGAAAATTATGGCCAGAATTATAGGCACATCTATGGTCAGCTATTTTTGACAAACATGTCAAGACCATTCAATAAGAAAAGAGTAATCTATTTCAAAAGAGTGCTGAATCTGCACATGCAAAGAAGTAGATTAACCAGTGTTTCAGTAAAAAAGAGGAAGGCCATCAACAAGCTGGATTGACACAGTGACTACATCGATGGGCTCAATCTAACAAGTACAAGGACAGCACAGAACCAGGCAGTGTTTCAGTCTGTTGTGCATACGGTCATTGTGTGTTGAAACCACCTATAAACAATGACATTTCGTACCAACTATGAAAATTACTGAAAATGGATCAACATTATAGCTTTAAGAGTTAAAATTGTGAATTTTGTAGAAGCAAACCTGTATGCAAATCTTTATGGCTTTGAATTTGGCAGTGGTTTCTTAAACATGACATCAGAGACCACATTCCCCAGCCCAATACATACACACACACACAAGATAAATTGGACTTTTCTAACATTTAAAACTTTTGTGCATTAAAGAACATTATAAAGAAAGAAAAATTACAATTCAGAGAATTTAAGAACATATTTGCAATGTACATATCTAATAAGGTTTTAATATCTATAATCTATAAAGACCTCTATAACTTTAAAAAAATGGAATATAATACAATGGAAAAATGGGACTTGAATAATTGTTTCTCCAGATAATGTGCACAAATGGCCAACAAGTTCATTACAGGATGTTCATCACAAAAATCATTTGCGATAGCAAAGAAATCCACACTGAGATACCACTTTATACCTACTAGAATAGCTATAGTCAAGAAGTAGAAGACAATATAGGGATGTGAAAAAATTAGAACCCTCATTTATTGCGATTTAGAATGTAAAATTGTGTATCTACTGTGGAAAACAGCTTTGAAATTTCTTAAAAATGTTCTTTTTAAGTCCATTAGCAAATGAATACATGGAATACACACCATGGACTATTTCTCAGTATAAAGGAATACAGTTCTGAAACATGTTAAAATGTACATGAATCTGAAAACATTGTGCTCAATAAAATAAATCAACAGAAAAATAAAAACACTACTTTATTCCACTTTTGTGAACTAACAAGGCTTAATGAATTGATAGAACCTAAAAGTAGACTTGAAGTTACCAGCAGCTAGAGGGAGATGGAAATGAGATGCTATTGCTTAATAAGAAGGGATGCTGCTGGTGAGGGATGAAATGTTGTGGAAATATGTACTAGTGGTGATTACACAATATTATGGGCAATTTAGTACCCATAATATTTCTGTATTAGACATTTAAAATGGTTTAAATGACTAATTTTATGGTATATATTTTTAAAAATTAAAATATATATAACACTACAAAAATTTATAAATATTAGAAAACAAATGAGGATGGTTATATAGATCTGCATTTTTAAAAGACTATAAAATTGTGAAAATTAAATTTTATGGATAGTACATTTTTTTTAGGTGGGGGATACCTTGCTGAGAACAATAAAAGGGCGCTAAATTCCCCACACTTAAAGATATCTAAATTTCCTGATGAAAACAGGTAAGTCTAAATACGTTAATAAACAATAAATATAGAAAGAACAACGTAGGCAAAGGAAAATGATTGTAGGCTGAGTGTGGGTCTACTAAGCCCTTCAAATCTGACAGAGCACCCTAAGGCCGTAAAGTGGACCTCTGTTGTGGATTGAATTGTGGCCTCCAAGAGAAATGTTTGAAATGTAACCACTGTAACTCTGCTTGAGGAAATCTGAAATTTTTTTTTGTTATTTGTGGGGCAAATGAGGCCTTAGAAGAGTAGGGGGGTATGAGACTCTAATTCTTTTGTGCATGTCTAATAAAAAGAGAGGTATACGGAAACAACAAAGTCCACAGAGAAGATGCACACGAGCCTGTGCGAACACGAGGTGTTGAAGGGAACAAGCAGCAGACACCAAAGAACAAAAACCATCATTGTGTGACCACCTTCCACACATAAACGCTGAAGACGAATGTGTGCATAAGTAAGTGTGGTGAAGAAGGCTGATGGTGCCCGGCTATCGAGACCTATAGCGTCTGGGGACTTAAAGGCTTGAAAGTAAACAAGCGGCCATCTAGCCCAGAAGCAACAAAGCCCACATGAAAGCAGCACACCAACATGTGTGATCATGAAGGGCCAAAGGGACCAGGCTTCAAACACCAAAGGCGGGGAGAAAAATCATATCCTCGTCAATGAGGGTGGCGCGTGATGGGGACCCAATGCCCATCTCTAGACAACTGGACATACCTTTCAGAGGGGTAGTGGGGAGATGAGTCACTTAGGTTTCAGTATAACAATAATGAAACCCGCAACCTTCCTCTAGTTCCTAAACGCTTCCTCCCCACAACTACCAGAACCCCAATTCTGCCTTGCAGACCTGGCTAGACCAGAAGATGCACAGCGGTACAGATGGGAATTGGAAACGCAGGGAATCCTAGGATGGATGAACCCCTCGGGACCAGGGGTGACAGTGGCGATACCAGGAGGGAAGGCCGTGTAGAAAGGGGGAATTGATCACAGGGAGCTACATATAACCTCCTCTCTGGGGGATGGGCAACAGAGGGGTAGGTGAAGGGAGACGCTGGGCAGTGTAATATAAGATATAATAATAATTTATAAATTATCAAGGGTTCATGGGGGAGGGGGGCAGAGGAAGGGAGGAGGTGGGGGGGAGGAAAATGATCTGATTCCGGGAACCCAATAGGCAAGCGAATTTTGGGAGTGATGAGGGCAACAAATGTATAGATGTGCTCTACCCAATTGATCTATGTATTGTGATGAATTGTATGAGCCCCAATAAATTGATTTAAAAAGAAAGAATTGAAAAAGAAAAAAAAAAAGAGAGAGGTATACGTAGGGGGAAATATATATATAATAATCAAGTCAGACGCATCCATGAGCAGCAAAAGAATGTCAAAGACTGCCAGCAGTCAATAGAAGCTATAAGAGAGATAACATAGCCCTGACATTTCTAGATTTGGAATTGTAGAATAAACAATTGTGAGAAAATATATGTTATTTATTCATTCAATATACAAAAAGCACAAGACTCATGTGTGATGCATTTTTACTTAGTGAGGCAATCTGTTATTAATTTAAAGTTGACTTCTCAGAGTAGCTTCAGTTGAAAATTTAAAGGATATCTCAGGCCAATCATCCTAGGGATTATATAGGATTCTATTGGTCCAGAAAGTCTGGTTAGTTTTATTTTTAATATTTTAAATTTTGTTCTACATTTTATTCCACATTCTACCCAGAGCCAGCTATTGTGGCTCTGGTCAGAGTGATCAGTAGTAGCAGAGGCACCATCTAATGATTGGTTTCTGGATAAGTGAGGATGTGGTTCATGTGGGCCATTGGTCCTAGAGACTGGTTTCTCCTTCAAGTTTTAGTTTTCTTCTTTCTGTGTTGCCCTCAATGAGTATCAACCAATAGATGTATCTTAGATGACTGCTTATAAGCTATTAAGGCCTCTGGGCCTATCTAGCAATTTAGGTCCTAAAACATAAACTTTGCAGGATGTCATTGTTAGACACCATACCATAGCAAACCTATGCACAAAAGAAAAAAACAACAACACTGCATGGTCCTGGACCATCCCCACAATTGTTCCTATCCAGAACCCACTGATCCAGCCACTGTGCCAGTGCATCTAGTTGAGAGCTGTCCTTTCTTTGCCACCCCTCCACTTATCTAGCTACTGATATCTCCTGACAATATGTCCAAAGTCCTGTAAGGAACGCTCTGGCCTCATTTCTTCCAATATAAATCTGTCTGTCCTTCTGCCAGCTGTGGTGCTTCTCCAGCACCACAATTCAAATGCATCTATTTTTCTAAAGTCTTCCTTATTCAACACTCAATTTTCACATGCACGTGATGCAATGGAGAACACCATGCTTTTTGTCAGGTGCACCTTAGTTCTCAAAGTATCATTGTTGCTCTCTTTCACGCTCAAAGTAAGTATGTGTAACAGATTTACCAAATGCAAGACATGTTTTGATCTCAACTGCTGCTTCCATGAGCATTGATTGTGAATCCAAGTAAGATAACATACTTAACAATTTTAACCTTGACTTCCTTTATCATGATGTTACCAATTGAACCAGTTGTGAGAATTTTGGTCTTTCTTACACTCAATTGTAATCCATATGGAAGGTTACAATCCTTAATATTCACCAGTAAATGCTTCAAAGCTTCCTCACTTTCAGCAAGCAAGGTTGTGTAATTTGCATAGCAAGGTTGATAATGAAATGTCCTCCAAACCTGATGCCCCACTCTTCTTCATATAATCCAGCTTCGCTAACGATTTGATCTACAGGCTTATAGATTGAAAATTATGGTGAGAAGATACAGCCCTGACACACACCTTTCCTGACTTTCGTTTTTTTTTGTAATTGTTTTATTAGGTGCTCATACAACTCTTATCACAATCCATACATACATCAATTGTGTAAAACACATTTGTACATTCATTGCCCTCATCATTCTCAAAACATTTGCTCTCCACCTAAGCCCCTGGCATCGGTTCCTCATTTTTCCCCTCC
>NW_022103903.1:3230045-3247023 GCF_000313985.2 Echinops telfairi
GTGAGTATCATAGAATGCCAATTTAATAGAAGAAAGTATTCTTGCATTGAGGGAGTACTTGAGTGGAGGCCCAATGCCCTTCTGCTACCTTAATACTAAACCTATAAATATATGCACATCCTGACTTTCAACCACACAGTACCCCCTTGTTATGTTAGCACAACTGCCTCTTGATTTTTGTACAAGTTCCGAACCCGCACAATGAAGTGTTCTGGCATTTCCATACTTCTCAAGGCTATCCACAATTTATTATGGTCCAGAAAGTCTAATTCCTTTCTCCATCAATGAAACATAATTAATTATCTTCCCTGTATTCTCAGCTTGAGCCAAGATCCACCTGACATAAGCAATAATATCCCTTGTTCCATGTCCTCTTCTGAATCAGGCCTGAATTTCTGGCAGTTTCCTCTCAATGTGTTGCTGCAACCATTTTTGGAAAATCTTCCGCAAAATGTTATGTGTGTGTGATATTAATGACATCATACTATAGTTTGAGCATTCTGTTGATCACTTTTCTTTGAAATGGGCACATCTATGGATCTCCTCCAGTCAGTTGGTCAAGTATCTGATTTCCAAATTTCCTGGCATGGACAAGTGAGTGCTTCCAGTGTTTTTTCAGTTGTATGATACATTCAATTCCTGGAGCCTTGCTAATACATTCAGTGCAGCTTCAACTTCTTCCTTCAGCCCCACTGGTTCTTGCTGATATGCTACCTCCAGAAATGGTGGAATGTGGACTAGTTCTTTTTGGTACAGTGTGACTGTGTATCTTTCCATGTTCTCTTGATGCTTCTTGCATCATGCAATATTGTGTCTATAGAATCTTTCAATATTGTAATTTAAGGCTTGAATTATTTTCTGTGTTCTTTCAGGTTCAGATATGCTGAGCATGCCCTTTCCTTTTGTTTCCTCATTCTAAGTCCTTTCACAGTCTGTTCTCTTTGTCTTTGTCTTCTTGAGCTACTCTTTCAGCTCCTTGACTTCATCATCTCTTCTATTTGCTTTAGCTACTCTATAATTAGGAGCAAGTTTTAGAGTCTCTTCTGACATCCACTTTGATCTTTTCTTTCTTTCCTGTCTTTGTAATGAGCTTTTGTTTCTTCATGAATGAGACAATCTTGATTTCCTCCCGGTCTTGATGCCCTCCCACAGATCATCAAATCTAATGTCATTAATGTTCAATTCATCAAATCTGTTCTTGAGATGTTCTCAAAATCTTACATGATTATTGTTTGCTATACTGGAAATGATAGATTCTAG
This sequence comes from Echinops telfairi, assembly GCF_000313985.2. Classification (NCBI taxonomy): domain Eukaryota; kingdom Metazoa; phylum Chordata; class Mammalia; order Afrosoricida; family Tenrecidae; genus Echinops; species Echinops telfairi. The sequence continues at coordinate 3,231,306 of NW_022103903.1, forward strand.
AGGAATGGTGTTACATTCAATGTCAAAAATGGCACTTCAAGATCTGTCTTGAAGTATAATCCTGTTTGTAATAGGATAGGTATCCACATACATGGAAATCGAGTTAACACAACTAGTATTCAAATTTATACCCAAAGCACTAAAGCCAAGGATGCTGAAATTGAAGAATTTTACCAGTTGGAAATTGATTAAAAAAATGCAATCAATGTGCAATGATAGTTGCTGGTGGGAAACAAAGTGGAATGAGCAATAATTAGGTAATATGGCCGTAGTGAAAGAAATGGGACTAGAGTTTGTATGATAGCCTTTTTCAAGGTTTCTTAATTGCAAATACCTTTTGATAACAGTACAGAAGGTGACTATACTCGTAGTCTTCTCCAAATGGAATACACAGAAATCAAATGGACCACATTTGTGGGAATAAAAAATAGAGCAGCACTATATCAGCAGCTAAAATGTAGCCAGTTGGCAACTGTGAAACAGACAATCAATTGTTCAAATGCGAGTTCAGACTGAAGCTAAAGAAAATTAAAACAAGTACACGAGAGCCAAAATATGACCTTGAGTGTATATCGCCTGAATTTTGAGGAAATCTCAAGAGCAGATTTGATGCATTGAATACTAATGACAGAAGAGTTGATGAGCTGTGAGCTGACTTCCAGCAGATCACACATGAAGAAAGTCAAAGGTCATTAAAAGGACAGAAAAGAAGGACAAGATCAAAGTGGATGTCAGAAACCACTCTGAAAATTGTGGTTCATCATCAAGTAGCAAAGGCACATGAAAGAAATAATAAAGTCAAGAGTTGGAAATAAAATTTCAAAGGGAAGCTTGAGAAAACAAAGTAAAATATAATGAAATACGCAAAGAGCTAAAGTTAGAAAAACAAAAAGGAGGAACATTCTCAGCATTTTTTTTAAAGTTTTGAACAGAAAGAGTGAGTTTTTTGAAGGGGGATACTTTGGAAAAGAAGTCCAAAGGCGAGTCTAAAAGACCTCGCAAAACATAAAACTGGACCTGATATTAGCTAATGGTGGACTTCCCACCAAGGAGTGCCTCTCTGGCAGGTCTTCTAGTTGGCTGAGCTGCTGGAGTATCCCTTCTCCCAGGCATAGTCTGGCATCTTATCAACCCCTGTACTGCTGCAACAACACTTAACAAAGAGGTGCCAGTGCATCAAACTTGATTCAGAATAGGATGTGGAACAGGGTATATCATTGCTGATATCAGATGGATCTTGGCTCAAATCAAAGACTATCAGAAAGATGTTTAGTTGTGTTTTATTGACTATGCCAAGACACTCAACTGTGTGGATCACAACAGACTATGAATAAACTTGAGAAGAATGGGAATTCCAGAATACCTCATTGTACTTGTGTGGAATTTGTGTATGGATCAAGAAACATTTGTGCAAACAGGAAAAGGGAATACTGCATGGTTTGAAATCAGGAAAGGTGTGCAGCTTGGTTGTATCCTCTTATACTTATTCAATCTGTATGCTGAAAAATTCATCAAAGAAACTGTATTAGATGAAGAGGAATGAGCATCAGGATTGGAGGAAGACTTATTAACGACCTACTCCATGTAGATGACATAACCGTGATTGCTGAAAGTGAAGAAGAATTGAAGTACTTGCTGATGCAGATCAAGGATTGCAACCTTCACTGTGGATTACAAATTAATGTAAAATCAGACGAAAATCCTCACAACTAGACTAATTAACATCATAATAAACAGCAACAGATTAAAGTTGACAAGGAATTCATCTTACTTTGATCCACAATCCATGCCAATGCAAACAGTAGTCAAGAGATCAAGGAAGGCAAACATTGCTGCACAGACCTCTTTAAAGTTTTGAAAAGCCTCAATGTTACTTTCAGTACTAAGATGAGCCTGACCCAAGACATGGTATTTTGAATTTCCTCATATGCAAACGAAGGCTGGCCATTGAATCAGGAAGATTAAAGAAGATTGGAAGCAAAAGTACCACGGACTACCCAAAAAAGAAATAAATATGTCTTGGAGCAAGTACATCCAGAATGCTCCTTTGAAGCAAGGATAGTGAAACTTTGGTTACATAACTTTGGACCAGGAGATCTCAGTATCTGTAAAGAACCTTGTGTTTAATAAAGTAGAGGTGCAGCAAAAAAGGGGAAACCCCTATACAAGATAGGCTGGCATCATGGCTACAACAATGATTTCAAACATAGGAACTTCTGTGAGGCTGATGTGGGACTAGGCGGTTCTTGACTCTGTTGGACAGAAGGTTGAGATAAGTTGGAACTAACTCAATAGTACCTAACACAAATGGAGAATGATTCCCCTTCCCTATCCATCCTCTCACCAAAAAGCATGGATTTCTTATTGGCATACCTATTTTTGTATCTTTATTAATGGAGATTTAATAAGATGTGTCCTTTTTTGCTTGAATATTTCAATCAGAATAATGTCCTCCAGAGTAACGTATGTATGTCATGTTTCACATTCTTTATAGCTGTGTAGTATTCCACTATACATATTACTGTTTTATTTTTAGTTGATCATTGCTGTTATCCTTAGGCTGCTTCCATCGTTTTGCTATTATGAATACTGTGGCCACAAACATAGGTGTATATATATCCACTTACATTAGTTTGATTAGTCCACTACATTATATAACTAGGAGTACAGTTGTTAATCATGCGGTATTTATACTTCTAGCATTGTGAGTGTTTCCCATAGTGACTATTCCATTTTACATTTCCACCAGCAGCGGATAAAGTTTCCAACGACTGTTATTTGGATATTTGTTTTAAATTTATTTGATCAGAGCCATTTTCAAAAGCATGAGATGATATCTCGTAGCTTTGATTTGGATCTCCCTGGTGGCTAAAGACAAGTCTCTGCATTACGTGGTTGTTGGGCACTTCATTGCCTCTTTGGTAAAGGATCTCCCCGTCGTCCAGTTTTTTTTAATAAATCTTTTATCATTTTGCTCTTCGAATATTATATATATTTTAAAGATCAAGTTCTTATCAGATATATCACCCCTAGAGATTTTCCCAGTAGGCTTCTTTTTTACTCTTTCAATAAAAATGTGTTATTGTTTTTGAGCATGAGTGTTTGAAGTTTCTAGATCCTAGTTATTCAGTAGGAGACCTGAGGAGCACAAGTTGGGTGCAATCTGCAAGATCTGAAGTTTGAAATTGACAGCTGCTCAGTGAGAGAAAGACTAAGCTTTCTACTCCTGTAAACAATGGCAGTCTCTGAAACTCACAAGGGTAGTTCTACCCTACCCTATAAGGTCACTCTGAGTCAGCATGACTCAAAGGCAGGGAGTTTTGTTTTGCTCGGTGTGTTTGTTTATTTATTTATTTGTTCCGGTTGTGTATTTGTTGTACGTTGGGCTGCTAACTGCAAGGTCAGCAATTCAGAACCACCATCACTCTGAGGGAGAAAAACACAGGGCTTTCTACTCCTGTAATGAGTTACAGTCTCGGAAATCCACAGGGGTCACTCCACCTTGTCATCTAGAGTCCCTCTGGCTCAGCATTGATTTCATGCTATTGATTTCGGCCTTGAAATTATTTCATTTGTTTTTGGTTTCTTTTGAATTTGTAGATTTTTAGTAAATTAGAACTGAAAATAATTAAGACCCAATCCTTGGCCCACATATCATCTTCCAGAAATTTTACAGTTTTGTCTAAAACATTTAAGTCTTTGATCTATTGTGACTTCATTTGGGGGTTTACTGTTAGGTATGGATCCTGTTTCATTTTCATGCAAATTAATATTTATTTTTGACAGCACTATTTTTCTTGTGTCTATTTTTTCAATGTACTCATTTATTGCATATGCTAGTCCTGCTTAACTAAGATTTAATTGAGCACTAACAAGTGGGCTATCACTCCAACAAGACCCAAAAATGTGGAAATGTCATTGAAATTGTATACTCCACAAAGGTTGGGAGTTTGAGGTTGCTTAATAAAAAAAACCCATTGCCTTGAAGGGACTTTTGGTAAAATTCTGAACATTTAAAATAATTCTAATGATGGCTTAGAAGGAAATGAGAAAATATGTAGAAAACTTCCACTGTAATGTAAAGAATATTGCTGGAGATGTGAACATTAAATGTGCTTCTGGTAGAGTCTTAAAAGGAAATGAGGAGAATGCTATTGGGAAATTACAGAAAGGAGTAAAATACTTGATTAAATTATATTTGAATATGTGTGGGAAGCAGAACTCGTAAGTGATAAATTTAGATATTTGGCTGAGAGATATATAAATTAGAACTTCAAAGGGCGGGATAGTTTTTATGCGCTACTTTTAATAAAATGTAGATGAAAAAGATATTGATAAATTGTGCAAAAGGAAGCTAGAACTTAAAGATTTTCTAAGTTCCATTGTAAAAAGAGAGAGAATATGCTCTTTACTGCATCAATGGTGTGCTACACAACCTTTTGCTAGATATTTTCATTGTGCGACCTATTGATCCAAATAGCAGAAATGCTTTCAGTTGAAAAGCACAGCATCAGACGGAAGGAAGAAAAGCAATCTGATATCTAGCATTCTGCAGGCAAGGAATGAACCAACGGAGTTACATAGGTACAAAGGTCCTTTCTGGTTCCCATTCAAAATAAAGGTGACCCAATAGAATGGAAAAATCATCAAACAATAGTATTAATATCATAGGCATGTATAATTTGACTGAATATAATTTTTAAATGGTGGCAGCTGCACATTGACAGGGGCTTCCAGAAACCCACGCTAGATTCAGAAGAGGACATGCCATGAGGGATATCATTGCTAAATCAGAGCAAACAAGAAGATGTTTACTTGGGTTTTGTTGGTTGTGCAAAAGCATTGGACTGGGTGGATTATAACAAACTATGAATGGGATTGCAAAGAATGGTAATTACTGAACACTTCATTGTGTTCATGCAGAACCTTCACCTAGACCAAGAGACAGTTGTTAAAACGGGGCAGGGAACAACTGCATGTTTTTAAATCAGGGAGGATAGGTGTATGTCAGGGTTTTTTCCATTCAGCATACTTATTCAATCTGTTACAGTATGCAAATCATACGAGAAGCTTGACTGTTTAAAGGAGGCTGTGCCATCAGGACTGGAGAAAGGCTCGTTAACGACCTACAATATGCATCTATCTCAACTTTGCATGCTGAGAGTGAAGATGACTTGAAATACTCACTGATGAAGATCCTTCAGCATGTATAACAACTGCAAAGAAAGCAAAAATCTTCACAAATGAGGCAATAGACAGCATCATGATAAACAAAGAAAAGACAGAAGCTGTCAAGGATTTCATCTTGCTTGCATCTACAATCAGCCCTCATGAAAGCAGTGGTTAATAAGTCAAACAACGTATTGCCTTGAGCAAATCCACTGCACAAGATCTATTTAAAGTATTAAAGAGCAAAGACGTCACTTTCCGGACCCAAGACATGGTATTTTCCATTCATGCATATGAGAAAGCTGGACGATAGACCCGGAGGACCAGGGGAAAATCAGTTTCTTTCAATTACAGAGTTGGGGAAGAGTATTGAAAATATCACAGACTACCAGAAGAACAAACAAATTTGTCTTGGAAGTCGTACAGTCAAAATGCTCCTTAGAAGTGAGGATGATGAGACTTCATCTCATCTACTTTGGACATGTTACTAGACAGTCCCATTCTCTGGAGAAGGACACCACAGTTGGTAGAGAGTCAGTGAAAAACAGGAATGTGCTCAGGTAGATGGATTGCCCAGTAGCTATAACAATGAACTCAAATGTCATAACTGTGAGGATGGCATAGGACTTAGCATTTTAGTTCTGTTGCACATAGGGTTGCATGAGTTTAACAGATTCAGCAGCACTTCACCAGAATTACCCTTAGTTAGGTGTAGGAACATTTTGTTACCATAATTCTCTAGTAAGATAGATTATGGCTATCACTTTCCATTGTCTGCTCTTGTGACCACATAATGTTTCACTCCAATATATTTGTCACATTTGCTATTTTCACTGCAAATAACATTAACAATTGTCCTGCTATTGCTTCCTAAAACTTTTATTTCTCCATTACTCTTTTATTACCTAACGAATTTTCAGTTAACTACTTAAAAGTTTTTACCAATGAAAATCTCTTTTTCATTGAGCTATTCCAAGCATTTAAACATCTATCCACTATTTTTTAAAAGTACTTCTGCTTCTTTTACTGTTATAATGTGAGCTAAGACTTCTACATTATGTAATATGGAGGTTCTCCAAAGCCTTAACACTCACAAACCACATATTGTTCCACCCTTTGCAACCCATGCATTTACTCAGGGCAATAAATTCAATCACATTACTTCAGCTATGGCAGATTTACACTCACTTGCTATCAGTCAGTACATTGACTTTAAAATTTGGCTCAGAGTTTTTCATTACCTATGTGGAACTTCTCTTTCATTCCTATCAGAATTGGCTTCCATTTATACATGCCCTTGGTCCTTACTTTCTAATAATAAATCTCAAATTCATCAACCCCCTTGTCAGGCCTCTCATCCATGATCAACGGAGCATTCACCTGTTATGCCCTGGAGCTGTAGAATTCCCTGAACTGTACACTTCTCTCCAAATCCCCTAAGCTTTACAAATCCCTTTTTGAGTCACACTTATTAAAATTTGCTTTTAATATGTGATCTGCCACAGACACATGCTGTAGGCTTGGCTGGTGTAACAAAAAATGGAATAAGAAAAAAAGTATTTTTATTTTCTTTATTATTTATGAAAAAGATAGACATTTCCTCTTTTCTTTTGTGGATACGTGATATTTTTCATTAGTCCTTACTTTTCAGCCTTCATTCCAACTAGAACAGTCATCTGATAAACCGTGGTCAGTGCCCAGGTTTTAAAGTTAAAGATTTTGTGCATTATGGAATTAGAAATAAATGGGTCTTGATAGCATTGATTATTTTTCACCCTAGACATTTGTATAGATTTTGTTTTCGCTAGAAGACGACATAGAAATGGCTCATTCCTTACAGCCCTTCTCTTCCCTGATACTTTCTACATCACAGCTTTCCATTCTATTCTTATTTCTATCCATAAACATTGTGGCCCAAGTCCATTCCTTTGTCAAAAACTACATTTATCACCGGTACTAAAGGCTACACTTGTTTTTGTATTATCATGCTAGAATTGAAAAAAAAAACCCCATCAGACTGTTGGTCATACATAAGTTCAAAAAGTTCATAGAAAAATCAAATTCAACGATAATCTTGGGAAACCTTCTACTCTGTCCTATAGGGTCATTATGAGTTGTAATTGACTCACTATGCAATTGTGTGATTACTTCTTAGAATGATTTACAAATGTTTTTAAGCCCCTTTGTGTAGTTCTATTTCAAAATAGCCCACCCTGGTATATTAGAAGGATTCCGTTTTGGTTTTTCGGATTTTTGTACTACGTGACCCATAGCCCAGCACTGTGTGCACAGTAGGTGCTCCGTAAATGTTTGTCGAACAATGAGGCAATTTATCTCAGCTCTAATTTTTTATTTTCACTTCTCTTAGTAAAGGATCTGGATTTGTTTTTCCCCTCCTCATTGGAGTACTGTTTTTCTTCACCCTCGTCTCTTCTACAGTTGCTGATTAGACTATTGATTAGGACCCAGAAATCTAGCTGCCAGCTCAGAAAGGGCATTATGTTCCAGCACTATTTTCCTCTGAGTGCTTAATGTTTAACCTTCATTCAATTAGATGTTGCAAGCTATTGCTCACAAGTGCCCCACCACAGAAAATCACAAGCTCATATTTGAGAGAGCGAGAGAAAGGAAGGCAAAGAGCAAGTTAATAGGACATTGTCTGTATGTTTTATAAGTCCTGCGGAGTTTGGGAATCCAGGTTAATATCAGAGAGTCAGGCTATGGAATTTAAACAGTGAGTAGATTTCAATAGGACAGTATGGAGGAGAGAACAACATGCAGCTAGATATATTATTCTGTGATTTGAAGTAGATACTGGGCAATATTCAGCATTTCCTCTGAAACCTTTTAAAAATGATTTAGGCCATTGAAAATAATAGTAAAGTTAAAACTTTTTTTAAGGTTAACATAGCTGAAGTAGGTGACCTAATTGGATTTCATTAACTGGCAGGTCTGGCAGGCCTATATATTTATGGGTACAAAGAAGATAAAATCTCTCTTTCATTGTGGGATAAAAAGAAAATAGATCCATAAGATACAATATGTAACACTTAGTAACTGTTAGTTACTATTTCTGAAGGAATACACTAGATTTTACATAAGAAAAACAGTATCATGCTCTTATAGCCCCACAGTGCTATCGAAATCATCAATTTTTCTTTGGAAAAGCACAAGTCCGGGGAGGCAGAATAAAAACTCCTTTTAGCCTGCTCCTCACTTACCTTCTCTCAGCTTTTGTGCAGTGCACAAAACACAACTGTACCTTACCAACTGAAATGCACACTAGATGATATGTAAACACCTGTGCATGAGATATATTCGTTTCACCATATATTCTGAAGAAATTCTGACACTTATAATTCTGATACAATATTGTATGTTTAAAACATTGACTGATAGATTTATAAGACCATATTGTTAGTAATAACTAGCATTAATCTGAAAATAATATTTATTTTAAGAATAATATATTCCAGGAAAAATACTACAACCTTTGCATGATCTCAGTTAATTTTGAATCCAATGTCGTGAGGTAGGTCAATTAGTTTGCTGTGTTTAACAGTAAAGGAAATATTAAATAGTTAGTCTGATGTCACAGTCAGTTAGAAAACGGGACAGACAAGTGTGAAATCCAATGTGTTTGTAGAGGGATTAACTATGACATCAACTAAAAATTTAAAGCAAATTAATGGTTGTTTGTTGACTTCCAATCATGAATTAAATTTATCTCCCCAAAATACGTGTCAGTTTGGCTATGCCATGATTCCCAGGATTGTGGGGTTGTCACCTGGTATGACTATGCTATATTTTGCAATGTGTAATAAATTCTGACCTCTGCGGGTTACTAAGGCAGATCTTAATGGTGTTAATGACAATTAGATTGTTTGTTATGCTAATGAAGCAGGATTAGGGTGAGTTCCAAAAATCAAAAAACTTGAACTCATTACCATAGAATTATTTGCAACACATATTGACTCTATAAGGTGGGTTAGAACTGCTCCTATGGATTTCTGAGGCTATACATCTTTCCAGGAGCATTTTCACAGAATCTCATCTTTCTCCCATGGAAGAGATAGTGGATTTAAATTTCTGCCCTCAGGGTTATCATCCCAACTCGGGTCACAGCCTTGATTCAATGTAAGAGGATTATCTGTGGAGTGTGGTTTCATCATATTTTATCTCAGAAGAGATAATCGGAGAGAGAAGTGAACAAAGAGAAGTATCTCAGATCCACCAAAAAAGAAGAACTGAGAATGATGGACCACATACTTTGTGCCTGGGATCCCTGTACTGAGAACTTCCATACACCCTGAGAAAGACTGGTGTCAAGACACATGGAGATTAGTAACAGGTCCGCCAGTAGTATTTGGATGTTTCAATCTCTGAACACCTTCTCCAGCATTTTTTCCCTTTTCTTTTTGCTATCAGTGTTAGTGTGAGGTGATATCTCATTGTTGTTAAAATATGAATTTCCCTTATAGCCAATGATCATGATCATATGATTGTTGGGTTGCCTGGATGTAATCTTGAGTAAATTGCTTACACATATTCATGCCTTCTGCTCATTGTTCATTCAATTATTTGTATTTTTATGAAGGTATTGCATTTTTCTATGTATTTTTGAGATTAGCCCTTTACCTGACATAGCTGAACTTTTGTTTTCCCAATGAGTAAATTCTCTTGTTTCTCTCTCCTCTCTCTCTCTCTTTCTCTCTGTCTTATTGTAGGAGGAACTAAACCAGTGTAGCACACCATATGCTTTGGGAAACCATGTTGATTCTTGCATGCTACTGGGTTTTTTGTTTTGTTTTCTTCAAAACCATTTTATTGGGAATTAATACAGATATATTGTTGCATAGTTCAATCACATTAAGCAGTGTTGTGCAATTGTTACCATAATCTATTTCAAGACTTTATGTTCCTTTTTGAACTCCTTCACATCAGCTCCCTTTTGCCCCTACTGTATGCCCAGAAACACTGATTCTACTTGCTGTCCCTATAGGTTCATCAATCTTGGGTTTCATAATCTGAAAAACAGAAAAGCATATAACAAAAATTCAAGAGGGTCACCCATAATGACAAAATACATTTGAAACAAACCTCTATATGAACAAACAAAAATTTTAGAAATATCAAAAATATTGAAGGCCACATCAGGCCCAATGCGTGTCTGAGAGGGTATCAACTGACAAGGTTTTAACCATTAAATTCAAGTTTATCATTTTGATCTTCCATAGTCATCTGGCAAGTCCACTCTTTGGTAACCATTTTCTTTCCATCCCTCTATTATGGGTACAGGGAAATCAATAGAGGCTTATTTCCTATGTAGATCTCACAAATGTATCTTGGGGTCCCATTGTCACCCATAGCTTTCTGCAAACAGAATCTCACAATTTAGACTCTGATACTCTTCTCTCCTTCGCTTTCATATTATATGATTTACAATCCTTCAATTACTGATGTTGGTGTGCTTCTTTTTTTGATGTACATGAATGTAGTATTTTTAGGAGGTCCCATTCATTTATTTCATCTTAAGTAGTGTGGATGCTTTTTCTAATTTTTGGTAGTGCATTTATGTCTTGTATTAGGCCCCTTATCTATATACTTCTAGGTTTATACTTGTCTTTAATCTATCTTTAGTTCTTCTTTTATAGGGTGTAAAATAGGGGTCCTGCTTCATATTTTGCAGATGGAGATCCAATTTTTCTGGTACTATTTGTTTAAAAAAAAACTATTTCTTCCCCCATTTAATGTGCTTTAGTTCTTTAAAATAAATCAGATTTCTCAGGCATTTGGTTGTATTTCTGGGTTCTCTGTCCTGATCCACTGGTCAACATATGCTGTTCTAATACCAAGCTGTCTTGATTACCTTGGATGCAAAGTATGTTTCCAAATCAGAGAGTGAGAAGCATCCTGTTTTGCTGTTACATTGCAGTTTTGTTTTATTTACCCTGTATTTCTTTCCTTTCCATATGAAATTGCTGACCCCCCCCCTCCCCGCTTTTTGTTGAGAATTATCTGAGATCTGGTTCAGAATTGAATTTTTAGAGTGCTTTTTGGTAATATTGAAATTTTCACTGTATTACCTCTTTTGATTCATGAACATGGGACAATCTTCCATTTATAATGTTTCTTTCGTTTTCTTTTATAAGGGCATTTTAGTTTTCTTTGGATAAGTCTTTTATTTCTCTGTTAGATTTATTCCTACCTATTTTATTCTTTGGGTATTTATTACAAATAGTATTATTCTTTTAATTTCTTTTCAGAGTCCCCTTCATTAATATTCAGCAATCTAATTGTTGTTTGTTGTCCTTATAGCTTGCAATGTTGCCAAATATTTCAATTAGTTCCAGCAATTTTTTTTTAAATTTTAATTGAATATTTCGTGTTTTCTACATAGAAGATAATGTTATTGGTAAATAGATAAGGTTTTATTTCTTCTTTGCCAATCTGGGTACCTTTAAGATAGTTTTTATGTCTAATAGTTCTGACTAAGACTTCCAAGACTATATTACATATGACTGATGAGAAAGTACAATACAGTCTGATTCCTGTACAGAAGGGAAGTGCTTTCAGTTTCTCTCTATTGAATAACATTCTGACCATTGTTTTTCCATATGTAGCCTTTATTATGTTGAGAAATTTGCCTTCTATTCTCCTGTTCTTGAATTTTTAAATCAAGAACGGATGTTGAATTTTGTTGAATGTCTTTCCTGCATCCCTTAATATAATGATGACATTGATTGTTGTTGTTATTTTCATATTGAACCATGATTAGCATACCTGGTAGGAATCCCACTTGGTGAGTATATATTGTTATTTAAAAATTTTGTAAAATTCTGTTAGCTAAAATTTTGGTGAAAATTTTAGCATTGACTTCCATGAAGATGGCGATGGAGTAACACATACTGGAGGGACTCTACAGAATTCAGCCCAGGAGAGTTGCTTAGAAAGAAATTCAACACTGCTGGAATGCAGGAGGAGCATCATAAAGATAAGTAGGCACAGACACGCGGGGTTTTGAAGGGTTAGGGGCTTTTGGCTTACCTCAGTGGAAGCTGCCTGGGGCTTGACCTTGGACCCGCCACTGTCTCTGCCAGAGCTGGGACCATTTGGAGCCCATAGAGGGGCTTGGTCTCAACACAGACACAGTTTTCGGCCACCTGCCTCAGGGCAGTGACTGTACCTATGCAACTCCACAGGAAGGGATAGGGGTTCAGCTACATTGTTATTTTTGTTTCCATCTCTTCTCTCTATCCCCCCACAGTCTTGGAGGGCTGCACAGGGGCTTTTTCATAACACAGCCACAGCTTGCTGTTGCCGCCTCCTCTGGCAGGACTATACCCTTGCAGCTCCACAGGCACAGATCGGGGTTCAGCTACATTGTTGCTTTTGTTTCCCTCTCTTCTATACATCCATGCAGTCCCAGCGGGCTTACTTTTGAATTTTTTTCTACTCTTTGTCTCTTTCCTATGCTCTCAAACTCCACTACTGACCTCCAGACCACTCCCATTAGCCTAGGACATCTACGCCAATGCCACACCCAGCTAGGTGAGCTCCACCCTGTGCAGCTAGCCGACCTCCACCAGAGGAAACTCTGCCCAACTTCTTACCTGGGAATTCCTTCCTGTGTGCCTGGGGGATTAAGGAAGTTCTGCCAACACTAGTCAACATTTCAAGCTGCTACAGGAACCTCTGCCCAAACTCCACAACACCAAAGCAGGCAACCCACCAGCCTTCTGGGGCACTCCCCTGAGAGGGAAGCCACAGGAGGATAAAGGGGTAGGTTAATTCCATAGTGAAATTAGCTGTAGGCAGTTCGAAGAAACATTCCTACAAGTCTCCCAGAGAGAGCCAGTGCTCTTCAAGTCCCTGGAAAATGGCACCTGGCTCCTCTAAAACAACACAACACAAAAAGCCATCAGCCCCAAGGACCTCAACGAAGAAACAGGAGAAACAAAAGGCAATGGCAGAAGATGTCCTGAACATAATGACATGCATAGAAGAAGCAGACATTGAGCTGCCACAGAAAGAAATTTTCAGAACGCTGCCTGGAGTCATACAGGATATGAGAGAAACAATAAAGAGAAAGGATGAAATGATAGAGGATATAAAGGCCATACACCAAAGCGACATACAGGAGCTTAGGGAGGAGATAACAAATACCAGTAGCAGAAACATTGACCTCCAGAATCGACTGGAGGAAGCAGAGACTTGGAGGACAGCCAAGCAGACTTTAACAAATGTGAACAAAAATCCAATAAGATCATCAGAGAAGCTGAAGAAAACCTAAGAGCTATGTCTGATGCTATGAAGCAGAAGAATGTAGTATTAAATTAAAAGTGGCGTGGGGGAGTAGGGGGCCAGCCCCACCTGCTACTAGAACTCACTGGTTCAGTAATACTACTTCTGGGTTCAGTAATGCACAATTGTACGGTTGAAATATATAAGTATTATATTAAAGTCATCGAGAGCATGAGAGATAAAAGAGATATTACAATGACGCAGTCAGACACATTTCATGGTAGCATTGCTCACCTCAGCCCAGCTTGGTGGTCCATGTTGAGAGAGGGGGAAGGAAAGGAGGGCAAGGGAACAAGGGAGAGGGGGAAGAGGAGGAGAGTGACCAGGGAGTGAGTAGCAAGGAGGGGAGGAGAGTCAGAGAGCTCTATATTGCTGACTCACACCTCATGCCTATATACCTTTTGGGGGCATGCCAGCCCACTAATTACAGGTAGAGACATATGTCACAAGAAGGGATTACACTATAGTTAACATATTAATGAGAGGGTGGTCTAGGAGGTGGGCTCTGGGTCTCCATAGGAACCATTATCAGTAGGGTGAAAACTCTGCCTACAGGAGCCTGTCCAGTCCCCAGAGGCAGGGAGCAGGCCCACCCCTGCGGTGGGATGAGACAGCAGTCTGGCAACTGATTGCCTTCGGTGGAGGGAATTCCTGTGCATCTGACCTCCCCCCACAGAAGAACATTAGAATTATTGGCTTACCAGAGGAAGACACAACAAAGAAGTCATCTGCAACAATAGTGAGAGAATTCTTGGAGGAAAACTTCCCCAGCTTAATGAATGAAAATGAGGCAACCATTCAGGAGGCTGAAAGAACACCAACTAAAGTGAATCCCAAGAAGAAGTCACCAAGGCACATAATAATTAAACTATCCAACTTTGAGGAAAAGGAGAAAATCACGAGAGCAGCTAGGGAAAAACAAGCAATCATATATAAAGGTTCCCAAATAAGAATATACTAAGACCTATCAGCAGAAACTATGAAGATGAGGAGAGAGTTGAGTAACATATTCCAAAATTGAAGTAAAACAACCCAAGAATACTCTACCCAGCCAAATTATCAATCAAGATAGATGGAGAAGTAAGAGTCTTCCCAGACAAGGAAAAACTCAAAGAATACATTAGAAAAAGCCCAGCCCTACAAAAAATCTTTGCCGACCCAGTATGGGCAGAAGAACAACACTCACCAAACATAAATAAGAGACCGCCACATAGAACAACCTCACCCAGAAGGCCACAAAGACGATTGGATTAAAAAGCTATGGTGCTCTTCTCCCTCTCTCAGTTTCTCTGTCATCCTGAGTGTGGTGTTGCTACGACTTCACCATGTCGTCTCATAAGACTTTCAGGATCAAGAGATTCCTGGCCAAGAAACAGAAGCAGAATCGGTCCATTCCCCAATGGATTCGAATGAAAACTGGTAATAAAATCAGGTACAATTCCAAGAGAAGATATTGGAGAAGAACCAAGCTGGGTCTATAAGGAGCCCCCTGAGGGATGGCATGCATGACCGCATTTTCCCCATCTCAAATCATGTTGTGTTGCATTAAAACTTTTGTCCCCACTTGATCAGTTGAACTTCTGTTGGCAAATCTGGTTTATTCCTTGGCTTTTTGCTTCCTCATCAAGTCTAACAATAAATAATGTAAAGGCTGTTGGTTTGAAAGAAAAAAAAAGCTATGGTATATACATACAATGGAGTACTAAGCATCGCTAAAAAGCAGTGATGAACTGTATGAAGCACATTGCTGCATGGGAAGAACTAAAGGAAATCATGCTAAGTGAAGTTAAGTCAAGCACAAAAGTACAAGTACAACATGAGTCCACTGAGGTAAGCTTTAAAAAAAATGCAAAAGGGGCATAGGGAAAAAGCTACTTTATACAAACATTCCTGGGGTGAGGACCAGGTAATATGGCAGGGCCCAGGCCAAACACAGGGATACATATGGTAGACAACTAAAAAGGAGGTGAGGAAAGGAAAAAATAATACTAATACAAAAGAAAATGGTAGCGGGGCACAGGGCACTAACCCACCCAAGGGGAGGATATTCTTTATATCTCCACAGGGAAAGAGGGACCAGACTTCAACCCAGTGCTCCAAGATGTGAATGCAACAGGTCGGCATGCAGTAGGGAACCAGTGAAGAGGTCTGGGGGCCAGTCCCAATCCCAACTAATACGTGGACACCTGCCTCTCCTCCCAGAAGAATTTATTTCAAAGAACAGCATTGACTCTGCAGCTCCGCG
>NW_022103903.1:3247356-3251435 GCF_000313985.2 Echinops telfairi
TGGTGCCCCAACAGACTGGACTGGAAAACACTCCTAAAGGTCAACAAACAATCCTTGAACTAACTACAAGCTTTTCTTTCTTGTGTTTTGTTTTGCATTTTTGTCATTGGTTTGTTGTTGTTGTTTTGTATCCTCCTCCCTGGGCGATGGACAGCAGAAAAGTGGGTGAAGGGAGACGTGGGACAGGGCAAGATATTACAAAATAATAATTTATAAATTATCAAGGGCTCATGAGGGAGCGGGGAGTGGGGAAGGAGGGAAAAAAATGAGGAGCTGATTCCAGGGGCTTAAGTGGAGAGCAAATGATTTGAGAATGATGCAGGCAATGAATGTACAAATGTGCTTTACACAATTGATGTATGTATGGATTATGATAAGAGTTGTATGAGCCCTAATAAAATGATTTTTTTAAAAAGAAAATTTTAGCATTTATGCTCATAAAGGATATTGGTTTATAGTTTTTATTCTGGTTACATCTATTTGATTTGGTTATTGGGGTTACATTTTCTTCATAAAGTCTATTTGGTAGTACATTATTCTTTTCTATATTCTGGAAATAATTCATTAGAATTTGTGTTAACTCGTATTGAAATATTTGGTATAATTTCCTCTTAAAACTATTTGGTCCTGGACTTTTTAATGTTGGAAATTGTTTGAACTAGGTTTATTTCTTCTTGTGTTATAGGTCTATTAAAGTTTTTCTATATCAATCTGTGTTGATTTAGGTTGGTAATATACTTTTATAAATTGTTCATGTCTTCTAATTTTTCAAATTTGTTGAAATATGGTTTTCATGTTATTGTGTAATTATATTTTCTGTTAGTTCTGTTTTGATAACAATTCATTTGTTATCCTTTATATTTTATTTTCCCCTATACATTATTTTATTATATTTGCAAGTTCTTTAACAATTTTATTAATTCTTTAAAACTACTAAATTCTTGTCCTGTCTTTTTCCTTTTCTTTTTTAATTTCAAAACCATTCTTTTGGGAGCTAACAGATCTATAATCCCATAATTCAATAACATCATGGAGTAGTGTTCATTGCTACCACAGTTTCAGAACGTTCTCTTCCATCTTGAACTCCTTGACATTAGTTCCCTAGACCCCATCCCCACCATCACCCTCACTTTTCCCCTTCAGGAAACTTAATTCTACTTTTTATCTCGATAGGTTCTTCAATCCTAGGTTTCATTCTGAGAAACAGAAAAAAAATCAAGAGGGTTACCACAATAACAAAAGATATCAGCAATAAACCCCAATATGAAGACAAACAAAGGCACAGAACATGTTGAAACACAATTTTAAATTTGTTCTAGTTTACATTTATTGTGCTTTCCCTTGGATTGAGTATTTTTGTGTTATTTTGTTGTCATTGTTGAGGTTTTTGTCTGATTTTCTTTTTTCCCCTCAACAATTTTATTGGCAAATAATTTACATATCATACAACTGAATAGTTCAATCATTCAATCATGACAAGGGGAATTTTACAATCAGCACCACATCTATCTTAGAGCATTCTGCCACCTCACGGTCCCCCCAATTGCCCCATGATTAAATCACCTTTAAAATGAGTTGTGCAGTCACCATCAGTCCTAGTGCTCACTCCCCCTTCTCACTTTCATGATTTATTCCCAAAATCAATTACAAAATTTGAATATGGGAAAGAGAAAAATCAGAGTTAAAATTATGAACGCACAATCTGTAGAACGCTGTGGAGGAGAGTGTAGGAACACCCCCCCCCCCCCCAGCAGAGTTCAGAACAACCTTACTATCAGGCAGAGACCATTGCATCTTGATTATGCGGGATCAAACTTGATACTTGACCGCTGACCTCTCTATAGACATCACCTGAATTTGCTGTGGGTGCACGTATCTCCTAGAGCAGTGGTTCCCAACCTTCCTAATGGCATGACGCCTTGATACAGTGCCTCATGTTGTGGTGACCCCCCAAACATAAAATTAATTTTGTTGCTACTTCAGAACTGTAATTTTGCAACTGTTATAAAAGCAGGCGACCCTTGCGAAAGGGTCCTCGATCCCCAAAGGTGTGGCAACTCACAGGTTGCGAACCGCTGTCCTAGATGTTCCATGGCAGAAACGTCTTCCCTGGCTTCTTGAATGTTCATGGGCGTCTTCTCCCTCTCACACATTATTTGTATTTTTATCTTTATACTAATATGATCTTATCCTTATCACCTTAGTGCAATTTGTTTTTCATTTCCTTCTGTTGGGTTTCTCAGCAGTGTAATACAGGAGGAGTGAATCTATATTGATTATAACGGATACAAGTCTAAAGGAAATGCTGGAGTGGGGAGATGGGTGGTAGGGAGGGAAAAGGGATTTCTTTTTCCTTAAAAAAATTTTTTTTTCTGATTTGTTGATATGATCTCTAGTCTTTATTATTTCTTTTCTGCCGGTGGCTGAGAGTTTATTTTTCTAGCCTTGTTCTAATTGTTGTAGGTATTGTATTAAAGTATTTATTTTTGCTTTTTCTTCTTTTTTGATGTGTGCTTATTGCTATAAATTTCCCTCTGTGAATTGTTTTACGTATGCCCAACAGCTGGGTATTGTGTGCTTTACTTCTCATTTGTTTTGAGGAATTTTTATTGCATTCTTTACTTGTTCAGTTAGCCAGTGGCTTTTAAATAAGGTGGTGTTCAATTACAGGTACATTGTTATTATTTTAATTTGGTCTTCTTGTTGATTTCTAATTTTATCACATTGTGATGTGAAAGAGTAATGTTTTATGGAGTGGCAAACACTTCTTTTTGGCTGGGTTTTTTTTTGGTCTGAATTTTGTACTAACATTTGATGGAAGGCAGATTTACAAGTAATGAATGTGGATATCTGACTGAGAGATTTCTAAACAAGATCTTAAAAGGGTTGTGTGATAACTCCTTGTTGTTTATTGTGAAATGTGAGAGCAAAGTAATGAACCTAATTTTTTGCAAATTGAATATAAAACTTAATTATTTGAAAACTGTTATCCAAACTAAAGACATGACACACGTTTTAGGATTTTCAAGGATATAGTTATGTAAACTTTTGTCAATGAGGTAGCAGGGTGAAGGGGAGATGATGTCCAGGTGTCCATGTAGAAAGGGAATGTTTGAAAACTGATTGTGTTAGCAAATGGACAATTCTGCTATATATAATTGAACTATGGAATGATATGATATATGTGTTCATTCCCAATTAATAATAAAAAAGAGACATTAAACCTGTGACTGATAAATCTAAATAACTATCACTGCAGAAAAGCCATCATTTTAGAATGAAGGACACAAAGTAAGGACAAAGGGGGAGACCGGTGCCTGCTTCTTTAAATTCTGCAGCCAGGAAACAGGTTAAAGGGCCTCATCGGTGTGCTCCAAGACTCTTGCAAGAGAACTGTTAGCGGGACCTTAAGATGAAGAGTTGCTTTAGTCTCAAAATGTGAGGCTTCAAAGTAAAAGGCAAAAAAAATCCCATGAATCTTAAAATGAGGGCGCAAAATATCTTGGGTTCCAGAAGGTCAGATCTTCAACAGCTGTGCTCCAGACTGTGAAAATGATGCTAAGATGTGGCAGGGGCATGGGGCCATCAGCCAAACTAGGGGTTAGGAGTCTCTTGGGCCCAATGGGACAACGAATGATGTCTGCTTGAGGAGGGATGCCATCACTCACCAGGAGAATGCGGCTGTCCAAACTCAGGGAGCAGAGCTGCTGGAAAGTGCGTTTGAAACTCAGAACTTAACTCGAAGGCCAAGGGACTTCCAATCAGATTCCAGTGAACAAGGGCAGCACCCAGAGTTTGGAAGGTGAAATCATTGCTCAGATGAGCTTTTATTTTTGTTATTTATTATTGTTTACAAACCCTGAGAGTTCATGTAAATTGTCCTTTGGCTTCTGGAAGTTGTTGATTGCTGTTATTCTTTATTTCTCTCAAATTTATCTCACTTACAATGTGTGGCAGTCACCTAATCTGGTGTCAATTTAAGGATTAAGAGTGTAGGGGTGGACAGACAACTGAAAAGTGGATGAAGGGAGACGTCGGACAGGGCAAGATATGACAAAATACCCATTTATAAACTATCA
>NW_022103903.1:3251535-3254038 GCF_000313985.2 Echinops telfairi
AATGTTTTGAGAAACGATGTACAAATGCGCTTTACACAATTGATGTGTGTATGGATTGGGATAACAGTTGTATGAGCCCCTAATAAAATGTTTAAAAAATAAAAAATAAAATAAAGCTTATTAAAAATAAATAAATAAATAAAGTTTTAAAAAGTGTAGGGGTGGAGTCTAGGCTGTCAATCTGGAGATAGCCAATCAGACTTCTGTGGGCATGGCCTTCTCCTGAGAATTCTGGGAAATCTGGTTGCTCCACCCCCTCCTTGGAGGCGGAAGACACCTCTCTCTCTCTTTCTGCTACTCCCTTGGAGACATTGCAGAAGACAAGCCACATGGACACAACCAGACCTCGGATGCCGAAGAAGCCACAAAGAAGCCCCTGCCAATGCTGAGATGTTTCCAATGACACTGGATCCAAAGATTTTCTACCCACTGGCCTGTGATGTTCTGCATTAGGCATCATTGCATGTGTTTCGTGAGTCTGAAAAGGACTTTATAGATTGATATTGGAAATATGGCCTAATATCGGACTTATGGACTTGATCTAGACTGGGCTGGGATGTTTTCTCCATGTTCACTTACTCCTGTATATAAATCTCTTTCTTATACACATATGTGTGTCCATGGATTTGTTCCTCTAGTCTACCCAGACTAACACACCATGTAAATATCTTGTTCCACTCTTATACTCTGGAAGCAGATAACTTGTAGTCTACATCCTGCAGGTTGACAGATGAAGAACACTGTTTCCCCAGGCTGGAATACTCCTAAAGTCTTATTCAGGTTTGATTTAGATTATTCAGGTAATATATTGGACTTGGAGTTGATTTATGACAATGAGAATGATACGCTAGGGTGAATATGTTTTTCCTATAATAAAATTATGAATAGTGGTGGACCAAAACGCAGAATAGCAGTGGAACATTTTCATATATATGCTCGAAGATGAGCCCCTAAGATTGAAAGATACCCAAAACATGACTGAGGAACAGCTGCCTTAGCAAAGTAGCCAGTCCTAATGATGTTGATGGAGTAAAGTATTCTGGACTTTCGTTTGCTAGTGTGGCATAATTCAAAATGCTTAAATTCATAAATACCTCTTAATAACTGAAATGTGGAAAGTGTGAATCTGCAAAAAGTGGAAGCCATCAAAAATGGAACAAATGAAGATTGATATATTAGGCATTAGTGAACTGAAATGGACTGAAATTGGCCATTTTGAATCAGAAAATCTTACTTTTTACTATGCCAGGAACAAAAAACTCAAGAGAAATAGGATCACATTCATCATCCAAAAGGACATTTCAATATTTATTTTGAACTAAAATGCTGTGATAGGATAATGTCTACGTGAATAAAAGGAAATTTGATCAACACAGCTATTATGCAAATTTATGCCCCAACCACTAAAGAGAGTGATGAAGAAATTGAAGAATTCCACCAACTTCTTCAGTCTGAAATGGAACAACATAAAACCAATATGTATAGATAATTACTGCCAATTGGAATTTGAAATCTGGAAATAAAAAGGAACAAATAGCAGTGGGAGAAAGAAACGGCCTTGGTGATAGAGCTGGAGACTCCCATAAGGGAATTTTGCATGGCCAATGACTACTCCATTGAAAATACATTTTTCTGTGTTTTTTTTTTGTTCTCTCTCTTTTTTAAAAATCATTTTACTGGGGGCTCGTACAACTCATCAAAATCCATACATACAGGCATTGTGTCAAGCACATTTGTACATTTGTTTCCATCATCGTTCTCAAAACATTTGCTTTCTACTTGATCCCTTGATATCAGCTCCTCATTCCCGCCCCCTCCCTGCTCCCCCCTCCTTCATGAATCCTTTATAATTCATAAATTACTATTATTTTGTCATATCTTACACTGTCCGATGTCTCCCTTCACCCACTTTTTTGTTGTCCATGCCCCAGGGACGAAGTTATATGTAGATCCTTATAATCAATATAAGGTTATAATCCTTATAACCCCTTTATACCCTACCTTCCCTTCACCCTCCCGGTATCGCCACTCTCACCAATGGTCCTGAAGGGGTCATCTGTCCTGGATTCCCTGTGCTTCCAGTTCTTATCTGTATCAATGTACATCCTCTGCTCTAGCCAGATTGTAAGGTAGAATTGGGATCATGATAGTGGGGGGAAGAAGCATGTAAGAACTAGAGGAAAGCACTAGAGGTGTTATCCTGCACCATGAATGCCTCATGTCTTCCCCATGACCCTTCTGTAAGGGGGTGTCCAGTTGCCTATAGATGGGATTTGGGTCTCTACTCTGCACTCACCCTCATTTACAATGATATGATATTGTGTTCTTTGATGACTAATACCTGATCCCTTCGATACCTCGTGGTCACACAGGCTGGTGAGCTTCTTCCATGTGGGCTTTGTTGCTTCTGAGTTAGATGGCCACTTGTTTACCTTCAAGCCTTTAAGACCCCAGACTCTTTTTTTTTTCATAACCAAGAACCATCAGCTTTCTTCACCACATT
>NW_022103903.1:3254744-3262298 GCF_000313985.2 Echinops telfairi
TAGGTTTAGTATTAAGGCAGCAGATGGACATTGGACCTCCACTCAAGTACTTACTCAATGCAAGAACACTTTGTTCTATCAAATTGGCATTCCATAATGCACACCTTCCTGACACGATCACTGAAGACAAATGTGTGCATAAGCAAATGTGGTGAAAATACATTTTCAACAATATGAAGGCAGTTATGAATGTGGACTTCTTCATATGAAACATAAAGAAGTCACACTGACTGTAACTGAAGGGAGAGACAATGGAGAAGCCCAATATCAGCAGCCAAAAGTAGGCCAACAGCTGCCTCTGGACAGACTGTCAATTGCTCATACACAAGTGTAACTAAGAGCTGAATAAAATGAAAGCAAGGTCTTGGTAGCCAAAATATAATCTTGAACATATCACATGGAATTTAGGGAATATGTCAAGATTGATTTTAATCATTGAAAAGTAATGACAGCATTATGTTTGGCCTTCGTTAGGGTTTAGTAATTCCTCGCTACTGAGCCCCAACAGGCAGCCTAAGACCTTCCTGCCATTGATTTTAGTTCACTTGTTGTTCCTTTGTCCTTGGGTTGGTTCCCCCAACCCCCCACTTCCTTTCTCCCACCTCCCCCACTTTGTATCCCCCTGGAACCATTGGTCCCATTCATTTCATGTCTGAATTTTTTATCCCACCTATCTTATCTAGATAGACATGCAGATACATACATAAGTGCAAAAACCAGGCAAAGTCAAATAACACAACAAAGGATGTCAATAGCAACAAAACAATAACAGCAGCAGAAAGCAAGAACACAATAACAATAACCAAAAAAAAGCTACTGACAAAAATGGAAAAGCCTATAAATAGTTCAAGGTCTGTTTGTTGGCCTTTACGAGTATTTTCCAGTCGAGTCTGATGGAGTGCCACACTCTGTCTCCCAAGTCTATTTTTGGTATTTCCCCGGAATCATCACTCTGCTCACCCTGCTGATCTGCTGCATGCCCTCAGTGCCTCGCCCCCGCGCGATGGGGCCAGACCGTGCACTATATCTCCTGTGCTGTCCCCCACAGTGTCATGGTTTAGTAAGGGATGCCGTGTCCCATGGTAGGGCCAGCCCTACGGTCCTCCCCGTGTGTTGTCTGCTTGGAGCAGGAACATCATCCTTGGGGTTTGTTGGGCCAGGATATCCTCTCCTTCCTCTACATCCCTTTTCATTTCTCCCGTGTTCTCTAATCTGATGCACTCCTCTCACCAAGCTGTAGCCCCAATGCTATCCTCTGAAATACAATCTTCTGGGGGAAGGGGGTAGTGTACACAGAGTCAGATTGGGGCCAGCCCCGCAAACCTCTATCTATTGGTTCCCTGGTACATGCCGGTGTGTTGTATTCAGGTCTTGGTGCATCTGGTAGAAGTCTGATGTCTCTCCTTCTCCTGTGGAGATATAAACAATACCCTTCCCTTGGGTGGATTAGAGCCCTGCTCCCCCCCTACCCATGTCTTTTTTTTCTCTTTCTTTCCCTTCTTATTTAGTTGGCTGCTATATGTATCCCTGGATTGGGTTTGGCCTCTGCCATAGTCTCTGGACCTCACTCCAGAGATATATGTATATAGTAGCTTTTCCCCTATGCCCCATTGTTGTTTATAGAGGCTTATATACAGGCATGTACATATGTAAAAATATATATTGAGAGGGGAATATAACTATGTTCTCATATCTATATGTTAGGAATTAAGGTTGAAGGTGGACATTGTGCCTCAACTCAAGTACTCCCTTAATACAAGGACACTTTGTCCTAACAATCCAGTATTCTGTGATGCTGAAGACAAAGTGGGTGCATAAGCAAATGTGATGAAGAAAGCTGATGCTGTATGGCTATCAAAAGATATAGCATCTGGGGTCTTAAAGGCTTGAAGATAAACAAATGGCCTTCTAGCTCAGAAGCAACAAATCCCACATAGAAGAAGCACACCAGCCTGTGTGATCACTAGGTGTCGATGGGATCAGGTATCAGGCATCTCAGACTCAGAATAAAACCATACTCAAGGTGAAGGGGGTGGGAGGGGAGGCATGGAGTGGAGACCCAATGCCCATCTGTAGACAATTGGACATCCCCTCACAGAGGGGTAACAGGGAAGAGATGAACCATTCAGGGTGCAGTATAGCACCAATGAAACACACAACTTTCCTTTAGTTGTTCCTTCACCCCACTATCATGACCTCAATTCTACCTTACAAATCGGATTAGATCAGAGCATGCACACTGCTGCAGATAAGAGCCTGCAACACAGGGAATCCAGGATAGATAACCCGCTCAGGGCCAACAAGGAAAGTAGAGATACCAGGAGGATGGGGTGGGGGTAGGGGTGAGGGGAGGAAGGGAAAATTGATCACATGGACCAATCTAGAACCCACTCCCTGGGGGACAAGTAATGGAAAAGTTGGTGAGGGGCAACTGAGGATGATGGAAGATATGGAAAAATATAATGATCTATAACTTATGAAGAGTTCTTGAGGGAGGGTGAGCGGGGGGAGGGAGAGGGAAGAAATGAGGAGCTGATATCAGGGGCTCAAGTGGGAAGAGAATACTTTGAAAATGATGATGGCGGCATATGTGTAAATATGCTTGACATATTGGAGGAATGTATGGATTGTGATAAGAGATGTAAGAACTCCCAATAAAAGTATAAAAAAAGAAAAGAAAAGAAAACATGCCTTCCATAAAACTTACACAATCATGTACACCATTAGATTAAATGAGGTTCCAAATAAGAACTAAGAAAGAAAGAAAGAAAAGGAATGACCAGAGACCTGATGAGCTGTGGCAGATGACTTCAAGAGCATCATAGAGGCTGGCGTTTGACCAAAGGTTTCAATAATAAGTTCTTGACAGATTACCTATGTTGCTTTGCACAGGATGATAAAAGGTGTCTCTAGCTATAAATAACTATATATAAGTGTATATAATAACTATAAATAGAGGCTGGCGTTTGACCAAAGGTTTCAATAATAAGCTCTTGACAGATTACCTATGTTGCTTTGCACAGGATGATAAAAGGTGTCTCTAGCTATAAATAACTATATATAAGTGTATATAATAACTATAAATAGAGGCTGGCGTTTGACCAAAGGTTTCAATAATAAGCTCTTGACAGATTACCTATGTTGCTTTGCACAGGATGATAAAAGGTGTCTCTAGCTATAAATAACTATATATAAGTGTATATAATAACTATAAATAGAGGCTGGCGTTTGACCAAAGGTTTCAATAATAAGCTCTTGACAGATTACCTATGTTGCTTTGCACAGGATGGTAAAAGGTGTCTCTGTCTATAAATAACTATTATAAGTATATATAATAACTCTATAAATAACTATATATTATACTGTCTTGGATATCTTTAGGATCTAGCCCCATGAATAGGAATTAAAAGTACAAAAAAAATGTGTGAGGAAGAATTATTTGTATTTCATAGGACTGCAAGTCATCTTACTAAACAATTTAGGGTGAAAGGATTAAGCAGAGGAGCTTCATTTATTTCTTCCACTCTTCTGCTCTTTAACTGTAAACCCTAAAGTGTTCCTTATAAGAATATTTGTATTTTGTACTTTATTGCGTTTTAAGAATAATAATACCAGTATGGCTGACTGATTCATTAGCATTGTACAAAAAAATAAAAGAATACACATCAAAAAAAAGAAAAAGAAAACTATGCATGGAAAAAGCAAGTGATTACTAGAAAGAAAAGATCAAAGTGGATGCCAGAAGAGATTCTGAAATTTGTTCTTAATCATAGAACAGCTAAGACAAATGAAGAAATGAGGAAATAAAGGAGCTCAACAGAAAATTTCAAAGGGCAGCTTTAGAAAACAAAGTAAAATATTATAATGAAATGTGCAAAGACCTAGAAAACCAAAAAGATCCAACTCAGCTCATCGTAAGCTAAAAGAACAGAAGAAATCTTTCAAGCATCATGTTGCAATACTAAAAGATTATATGCATAAATATTGAATGATGCACAATGCACCAAATGAAAATGGAAGGAATACACAGAGTCGCTGGGCCCAAAAGAAGTGGTCAACATTCAGCCATTTCAAGAGGCAGCATATGACCGAAAACCAATGATACTAAAGAAAGAAGTCCAAGCTGCACTGAAGGCATTACTCAAAACAAGGGTCCAAGAATCAATGAAAAGCACCAATTTAAAGGTCTGAACACACCGATGAAGCACTGGAAGGACTCATTTTCCATAGCCAAGAACTTTGGAAGATAGCTCTCTGACCAACCAATTTTAAGAGATCCACATTTGTCCATATTGCAAAGAAAGGTAACCAACCCAACAGAATGTGGAAATTATTCGACAATATCATTAAAATCACATGCAAGTAAAACTTTGCAGAAGATGGGCCAATTATATTTGCAACAGGTCATTGCCACAGAGCTGCCAGAATTTCAAGATGGATTCATAAGAGGACTTGGAACAAGGGATGTAATTACTGATGTCAAATGCAATTTGTCTGAGATAAGAAAATGCCAGACAATTTTTTAAAACTTCTGTTTTATTGACTATGCAAAGGTATGTGACTCTGTGGATCATATCAAACTATGGATAACTTGGAGAAGAATGGAAATTCCGGAGTACTTCATTGTGCTTATGAGAAAACTGTACATGGCTGACGACCGGCCATCATTCCCACAGAACAAAGGAACACTGCATGGTTTAAATTCAGGGGATGTGTGTGTCAGCGTTGTATCCTCGCATCGTATTTATTCTGTCTATATGCTAATGCTAAGCAAATAAGCAGAGAGGCTGGGCTATCTCAGGAGGAAAATGGTATCCGGATTAAAGGAAGGCTTATTAACAACTGCTATATGCAGATGGCAAAAGTTTGCTTACTGAAAATGAAGAGGATTTGAAGCACTTGATGATGAAGATCAGAGAGGTCAGTCTTCAATATGGGTGACAATTTAGTGTAAAGAAAAAGAAAACCAAAATACTAACAATAGACTAACAGATAACATGGTGTTACTGTGGGAAAAGCAGGCTATTTTCAACGTGACCATAAAGTACAGTAGAAATAGATGCCTAACTAACCTCAAATATAAACATGACCACTATATTATTGCAGACACCAATATAAAAATTAAAATATGCATTGAACAAAAAAAAATACGGTGATACTTTGTGAACTAAGTACAGTGACTTCATGAAAAACATGCCTAAAATTATAGATGATAGAGTTAAAATTTTTTAATTACACAGAAAATCATGTTTAAAAAGAAATAAGGTTAAAGCTGTCTATAGCTGATGGCATAAAACAAGATAATTACAAATTTAACTTATAGGTAACCGGGTGATAAATAGATAAGATTGAATTTTTCAAGGATTTCAACTTGCTTGGATCCAAAATCCATTCTCATGGAGCAGACACCAGAAGTTTAAATGATATTCCATTGGGTAAATCTGCTGACCAGAACTTCTTTAAAGTGGTGAAGTGCAAGGACATTTTTTTGAGCAACTTTGAGGACTGAGGTATACCTGAACTGAACCACGGTCTTTTTAGTTGCCGCGTATGCATGTGCATGTTTTACATCCTACAAGAAGACTAGAGAGGAATCTAGGCATCTGTGAAGGCACTAGGGTAAAGTATTGAAAGTACCATAGACTGCTAAAAGAAGAAGCAAATATGTCTTGTAAGAAAACATCTTAGATGTGAAGGATGGCAGACTTCAATGCATGCACTTTGGCTATATTATCAGTAAAGACCAGTCCCTGGAAAAGGATATCATTCATGGTAAGGTAGAATGGTAGTGAAAAATACGTACTGACTGGGTGGCTGCAACAACGGGATCACACATCTCAACCATGAGGAAGGCTCAGGACCAAGCCTTGTTTGGTTCAGTTGTACATAGCGGTGCCAGAAGTCAAAACCCATGGATGGCACCAAAACAATAAAAGTGTATGGATTGTCTTCGTTGAAATTGTGTCTTGAAAAAAATGTGTGTTAACTAAGTTAGGCCACTAATAGCAGAATTGTATCTTTTTCCTCCTATTTTCAGATCTGTGTGATTATTCTACATCTCACAATGTGTTGTCAATCTGGCCTTTAGTTGTTAATGAGGCAGGACCGTTATTGTGGTTGTGAGGTACCACAGAGTCAGTTCTGACCCATAACAACCTTCTGCACAACAAAATGAAACACTGTATTGTCCTGCATCATCCTTACATTTGTTCCTATGCTTAAACCTATTATCGTAGCCACTGTGTTAATCCATCTTGCTGAAGGCTTGCTCCTCTCTCCTGCCCCTCTGCTTTCCCAAGGACAAAATCCTACTCTAGAGAATGGTCTCTCCTGACCACCTGTCCAGAAGATATAAAAGGGAGTGTCACCATCCTTGTCTCTGAGGAACTCAAAAATAACTCATACTTATTGCCTTCAAGTCCAGAGTGGCCCATGTGACACCCCCTATGCGTTCTGAGACAGCAACTGTTTACAGGAGCAGAATGCCCAGTCTTTCTTCCTCGGAACTGCTGGTGGTTTCAAACTGCTGACCATGCCGATCGCAACCCAAGACATAACCACTACCACCAGGACTGAGGATCATTCCATTCTAAGTCTTCAAAGACAGACTTGTTTATTCTTTTAGCAGTCCATGGTACTTTCAATATTCTTTTCCAGCACCACAATTCAAAGTCCTCCACAAATTTAAATTCACCATAATTCTTCAGTCTACCTTATTCAATGTCCAACTTTCATATGCATATGAGGCGATTGAAAACACCATGGTTTAGAGTCAGGCACACCTGAGTATTCAAAGAAGCACCTTTGCTTTTCAAAACTCTGAATGTTCCTTCTTGTACAGCAGATTTACCAAATGCATGACTTCTTCTTAGATCTCGAGTACTGCATTCATGAATATCAATTACCGATCTAAGTAAGATGGAGGCAGTGTACCCAGAGTCCTCCTTAGAGGCAATGATTTCATCTTACATACTTTGGATGTCTTGTCAGGAGCGATCGATCCCCGGAGAAGGACACTGGGCTCGGGAAAGGGGACAGAGAAGAAGAGGAAGGCTCTAGGCAGGATGGACTGACACAATGGCTGCAACAGGGAGCTGCGGTGTGTGACCCATTGTGAGGATGGTGGAGGACCAGGTCGTACGTCATCCGGTTGCACAGAGGCTAGTTATGGATGGGCGCTGCCTCAATGGCACCTAACAACAACAACAATAACACTTAGATCATGCATCATGTAAGTTTCCCTTTAAGAGTTACAGTCTTGGAAACCCTCACGGAGCAGTTCTACCCTGTCCTATACGGTCACTGTGAGGTGCATCCACTCAATGGCAGTGAGTTTGATTTTTGGTTTCACTTATTAACTTAATTCTAAGAATATCTATAATACCAAATGTTCAGGCAAGTGCTTACTCAGGTCTCCAAAGCTTTAAGTAGTCTTTTCAAGTTGATAAATTTCCCTTCTTATAAGTATACAGTGAACTCTCGCCACTTCGTGCTTCGACTTCCGCGGCTTCACTCTATCGCGGTTTTTGCGTAACAGCGCATGCTCTGTCATTA
>NW_022103903.1:3263678-3282928 GCF_000313985.2 Echinops telfairi
GTCCTCTATGCTCTAACTACGAAAATATTTGATTTACAAATAAGGAATCCTACTTCGCGGAATTTCATTTATCACGGTAGGGTCTAGAACTGATTAACCGCGATAAACGAGGGTTCACTGTATACTTATTCATTTTTCAACTATTTGGTTGTCCGTCATTTTACACTTATGACAATGGTACCAAATCTAATATGCAATTATTTGTTACATTAATAATATATGTCTGGAAATAGCAAATATAAGACAAGAGTAATTCTGACTGTGATGGGTAAATTATGCATCATATTGACTGGACCATGATTCTCAGTGGCTTATTGGCAATGTAAAAATATTGACACTCATGTAGTGATATAATTTAGTAATAATGTAGTTATGTAATTTTCCAGTTGTGTAATAGTATAGCTGTCCTGCATATTGTGAACTAATTTAGTCACCCTCTATTTTGTATAATAATATGGTCTTTGGACCCTTGCTTTATTGATAGGTGAGTAGTGAGTGCATTCATTTTTACTTTCTCAGGGCACAATGGTTAAGTGCTTGACTGCTAACTGAAATGTCAGCAGTTCAAACCCATCAGCTTCTCTGTGAAATAAAGAAATCTGCTAGTCTCCTTCCATGAAAATCAGCCTTGGGAACGCTATGGGGCAGTTCTATCCCGTCCTGTACAATCACTAGGTAAAATCAACACAGCAGGCACAGGTATGCTTTTGTTTGGGTTTTTTTGTAGTTGTTGTTGTTCTTAGTCAAATAACCAACAGTATAATTTTTAAATTTTTAAAAATGCCAAATTGATTAGACAAAATCGAACTCTCATTTCATTTTATAATTCTTTAATGTTAAGGTACATAGAACATTTTTCATCTATTTTACTGAATAGGCTGTCTAAAGGGTCCCTCAGTAACACTGCGGTTCCCAGCCATAGTCAGGATCTCTAACCCCTTCTCTAACCTAGCGTAGTGAGACACCTCATCTTCTCAAGACGTCTCACGGAAACCTGAACCCCCTTGACCATTCGGCTGGTTCCACAGCCAATCGGGGGGAAGCGCAGGCTCCTTTTAAACATACCGGTAATTTATTTCTGTCCCCAAAGTTTATGAACACGGGATTCCTTTGTTCGCGCGCTCTCTGCCTCTCTTCACCTTCTCGTGTGGCTCCAAGTCCGGCCCTCTGTTTCTTCTTCTCCGTAGCTCGACTTTTCTTACTTTGGGCTATTCTCTGTTCACTGTCTTCCAATCGCCCCTCACTCTGCCCACTTTACTCTCATTCCATTCCCGACACCCGGGCAGGTTGTTACCTCGAATAAAACCTGGAAATTAAAACCCACTCTCTGCGTCTGCTTCCTTTTATTCCTGTTTTAACATTGTCAAAATTTCACCCATCACGACTTTGCTCAGTATTCCTCATTTTCACTTATTTGCAATGTCTCCACATATTTAAGATTGCCTCTACTTTCATGTGTATTAAAATATCTTCACCATATCACCATTTTTTTAAAATGAGATAATTTTGCAATGAATATATTCAATATTTTACTGCTAAATGTCTCAGTTTGGTATATTTTTGTTTATTTGTTTGTTTTTTAATCATTTTATTAGGGGATCATACACCTCTTATCACAATCCATACACACATCAATTGTGTAAAGCGCATTTGTACATTCATTGCCCTCATCATTCTCAAAACATTTTCTCTCCACTTAAACCCCCTGCATTAGGTCCTCATTTTTCGCCTCCCTCCCCGCTACCCCCTCCCTCATGAGCCCTTGATAGTTTATAAATTGGTATTTTGTCATATCTTGCCCTGTCCATCTCCCTTCACCCATTTTTCTGTTGTCTGTCCCCCAAGGAGGAGGTCACATATAGTTCCTTGTAACCGGTTTCCTCTTTCCTACCCTCTTTCCCTCTACCCTCCCTGTTTCACCACTTACACCACTGGTCCTGTAGGGATCATCCACCCTGGATTCCCTGGATTTTCAGTTCCTATCTGTACCAGTGTACGTCCTCTGGTCTAGCCAGACTTGCAAGGTCGAATTCGAGTCATGGTAGTGGGAGCGGGGAGGAAACATTTAGGAACTAGAGGAAAGTTGTATTTTTTCATCGTTGTTACATGGCACCCTGACTGGCTTGTCTCCTCCCCGAGAACCCTCTGCAAGGGGATCTCCAGTGGCCTACTAATGGGCTTTGGGTCTCCACTCCACACTCCCCCCATTACTCACTATGGTAAGATTTTTTGTTCTGATGATGCCTTATACCTAATCCCTTCGACACCTTGTGGTTGCATAGGCTGGTGTGCTTCTTCCATGTGGGCTTTGTTGCTTCTGAGCTTGATGGCCGCTTGATTACCTTCAAGCCTTTAAGACCCCAGATGCTATACTTTTTGATAGCCGGGCACCATCAGCTTTCTTCGCCACATTTGCTTATGCACCCATTTGTCTTCAGTGATCCCTTCGACACCTCCTGATCACACAGGCTGATATGTTGTTCCATGTGGGCTTTGTTGCTTCTGAGCTAGATGGCCGCTAGTTTACCTTCAAGCTTTTAAGACCCCAGTTGCTATATCTTTTGATAGCAGGGCACCATCAGCTTTCTTCACCACATTTTCTTATTCACCCGCTTTCAGTTTGATATTATATAGTTTATAGAGTTTTGTTTTTCAAATTTCAGAAAGATTTCATGTAGGAAAATTAGATAAACATCCATTCTTTATCTAAAGTTTACTTGCTTTGTTGGTTATACTTAAAACAGAACCCATCCAGAAATTATTTTGTATAGTATGAAGCAAATTCTTGATTTTAGCCTAAATAATTACTCAATTGAACTAATATTATTTACTGAATTATTTACATTTTCCCACAAATTGAGGGTGCTATTTCTATCATTTCTATGTTTATAGTCACTATATATTTTTCCTTTGATTCTGATTTTTATAGTGTCTCACCTTTACCAACTATATAAACTATTATACTATTAGGAAAATCACATAATTCTTTTTGGAAAATTTCCCCAACTGACTTTTTATTTTTGGAAGAGTTAGGTTAAAATCCATGACTGAAAAATGTTAATGGTAAAAATTACAGAAATAAGTTGTCTCACTGATCTCCATCCCATAGAATTTGAAAGGAATAATTTTTGTGTTAGGATTTCAAATAACTTTTTGATTGAAAAAAAAAAAGAAAAACAGATAACATAACCAAGTTTTATGCTATATTATTTGGAGGATTAAAGAGGCAGTGTTTTTTAAAATGCATAGAGTAATTATACACAAAAAGACAATTAGAGAGTTAGCTTGGAACCATCTCTGAGTAGACAGATGAATGCCATGGTAAAGTTTTACTAAAACTACTATGTTGCAACCACTTCTAACAACACAGCCTTCAATAGAAATCATATAATCAGACTCACCTTGAGAAAAATCAGTTGACTATGGAACTCAACGTTTTCAGTCTTTATTAAAGTTATAAGATATTCATTTTAACCAAGAGGACAATAAAAAGCCTCAATTAAAATACATCTCTGTCACCACCTGATTTTTTAATATAAAACTTTCATAACCAAAAAGCTAGGCTGTACACAGTGCTCCAAAAGATCCACTCTGTAACAGAGAGCACACACATCGTGTCTTCTTGAAACTGCAGCTCCCATCAGTGACTTGTTCATTAAAAAGGATGTATTTCTCTGACTATGCATTTCAGTGGTGGGAAAGATGTCAGAAAATAACGCCAAGGTTAACCACCAGACTCTCAAAGTTGTTCTAGGAAAAAGAACAAATAGAATGCTCATCTTTTAAGGGTACTCCTATTTTGTAGCCACTTGATAAATATAACACCTACAGCCCCCACATTTTCCCACCTCCTAAGGCTGTGAGACAGATTGGTCAGCACGTTTCACAGAACAAGTCTAGAGTAAATAAGTGATTCTATTTAGCTTTGGGGGGAAAAATAATCCATTGGAAGTGATGCAGTGGTTGATGAATAGATGACTTTGAAGTGTGCTGAAGACATGGGCCTTGGAGTAGCGTTTTTTCAAAGGACATTCTACCCTTTTGGTTGTTAGGTGGAGAAAATGGTGTTATTTGCCCATAACTGCCTGATAATGTTCCTCCATCATAAATGTCAAAATTGCATGGGATCCCTTCTTGACACGATGCACAGAAAGAAAGGAAAAGTAAACTAATCCCCAGAGAAGATCATATAATCTTATTTTTTCTTGATTGGAAAAATACATGCATTATACGTGTGTGTGTGTGTGTGTGTGTGTGTATTTCTATTCCTGGTTTAGGATTTGCCATTTAAAAATGTGGCAAAATTCCTCTTACAGGAGCAGATTTAGTTAGTCATTGCTGCCCCCAGAGTGAAATTTGCATTGCACTTCTCACTCAGGGGCAAAAAAAACAATTTATCAGAAACACAAAACCTGCCCAACTATATTCCATTTCCTTAAATGTAGAATGATGATAATGGGACTAGCAACAGTAATAAAACCTTATGTAATATTTACTATATGCCAGACCCCATTATGTGCTTTCTACATATTAAAAATTTTAATTCTTAAAAACCTTGTAAGTAATATCATTGTCGCCTCTTAATAGATGAGAAAGCTAAAAAAAGAAGTTAGGAAACCTGCCTAGGGTCACAACATCGTATAAATAGAATAGAAATTCAACTACACACAGATTTTCTTATATCTTTAAAATGAGTAGTATTCTTTGCATTGATTGCAAGAAAGGAAATGAAATCCATAATTATAAAATTCTTCCCTAAATTCTCTCAATATAGTGCTTTAAAAGTGCACATACGCTTATTCTATTTGAGTAAACGGTGCCCTAGAGATAGCGGACATCCTCTAGCTACCGAGGAGGAAGAAGGATGGAGAAGACAAGTCCACCATAATACATAAGTCGGACATGCCCCCACCCTCCGTTCTTCTTTACCCCCTTCTGACACCAAACACTCCTTGCATGACACTTCACTTCTCTACTGGATTTTACAAATCTTTGCAGTGGTGGTACAGAGTTTACAAACAACCCAAAATTAAGGTTTATTAGGGAATTTAGCTCAATTATGGGTTACCACAGCAAGGATCAGAAAACATTAAGAATGCAGCCATTGCTCCACAGCAATGCTTCTCCTCAGCTAGCAGCCAAGATTCTCTGGTTCCCAACTTCTCAGCTACATGGTCTCCTAGCCTCTGTCACTCTGGGTCAAAAAGCCCACCCCACTACTCTGCCTCACAGTCTCATCATCTCCGCTCCGCTCCATTGCTCTGCCTCGTGGGCTCCTTGCTTTAGCCTCATGGTCTTACTAGGGAATGGCCTGTGTGCTGTACCTCTGCCACGTTAAGCAGGGTTCTTGAATGTACTCCCTTGATAGCTAGTTTTCCCTGATGGTCCCAGGAATTCTCCCTCTGCCTGCTTCTGAGATAGCTTTCTTATACCCAGGGGAATGGCAACTAAACTGATCAATCCCCTCTATTATTGTTTCACAAACCCTTATGTGCATGGTCCCAATCAATCATCACTTGAGAGCTACAAAGACATGGATAGAAGAGCTGTATTAAGAAAATTCACTCCAAAACATCACTTATATAATATACTCAAGATGAGGAAATATAGCTATACAATGATATATTAAGGCAGTTTTAAAAATTATTCTTATTTTATAGAATTTGGACAAACTAAAAATGGACATGGAGTTTCTTTCTAGGCCAATAGAAATGTTCTAAAATGTGATTGTTATGATGGTCATAAAACTCTGCAAAAATGGAAATTTATTGATGTGTACACTTAAACCAGGTGAATATTATGTGAATTATAACTTATGTTAGGGTTCTCTAGAAAAACAAAATCAGTACACTAATGATTTTATATATATATATATATATATCATAAGATATGAACAGTTAATTAATCTATAAAGCAGTGCAAAGGGCTCAGTGCAACTCACTTCTGTGAGGCAGCTAATAATCTGGCAGTCCTTTACGTCTTGAGAGCCACTGGGTAGTCCTCTGCAGAGCAATTCAGGCTATCCAGACACAGGCAGCAAACAGCAAGGCAGGTCACCAACAGTCAGCCAGATGACAGGGTCCGACAGTCCCCAGCTCAAGAGATGTATACTCCAGTAGTGTGGCAAAGCAGTTCTTAAAAGAACCTCATACTATAGCAACACAGTCCAAGGGTTAGGTGTCCCATAGGTAGTGTAGTTTGCAAATTGAGGCAGAGAACAAGCTAAGGCAACCACACACTGGTCCGATCATCAAAGATCAAGAAACAAGAAAGGTGAGGCATGCCAAGCCTTTTATCTCTCTGTCCTTCAATTAATCCCACATGTGTTCATGGGCCATGTTGGCACAATAAATCTACCTATCACAGTCCACCCCCTCCCAACTTGGCACCTGTACACCATTCTTTAGCTATATATCATTTCCAGACATTAATGAAATCACACTTATAAAAATAAAAATAAAGAAATCACACTTATACTTAACATCGAACATCTATCATACTTATAAATGAAAACACACTGAGTCCAATTGCATCTGATAAAACATACATGAACAAAAGAAAGATAGTCAATAGGTTCAGACTGGGAGAAGGAACATAATGTGGCAGGAGTGGAGACTGTGGGTATTTGGGCTACTTCATGCAGCTTACTTGTACCATATAAAGAAAATAAACTGACAATCACAAACCTTGCTTTTGCAATTGATCATGTGGTTGTAACTGATTAGTAGATCTACCTTCTTCTACTACCCATTCTGTATTACCTTTGCCCTTGGCAAGCACCTCAGCTGGCTGTGGTTTTTTGCCTGGTGGGATGACCCAGACCTTCATTCTTGAGGAGTCTAGGTCATTAGACATCCTGTCAGGATTGGGTTGCTGTAACTTACCATTTACTTTAATCACCGGGCATGATAGTACTAAGAGTCAGCCTATGGGATCTCCTAGATTCCAAACATATTCTTCTTTACCTCCATTATGTAACACCAGTCCAATTTCTCCTTGGTAATCGGGAACAATCACACCGCTCAGTACAGTGACGAACTTCCTGACATTTTTATCCAAAGGCATGAGAAGCCAGAAGAGGCCAGGGGGCATTCCCAGCTGCCAGTTCAGTGGAATCCATGCTGTGTCCGGGTTGGAGAGTTCCTTCCTTTGGGACCGGGACCTCCAGGCCAGAAGCACATAGTGTTGCTGGGACAGGAAGCAAAAATGCTGCAAGTGTATCACTAGGAGTAATGGTTCCTGGATCCATGAATTCTGGCTATTGGAGACACAGCACCATATATTGGCCGCTGGTTTAGAGAGTATACAGCTTCCTGGAGAACATTGCCCCAGCCCCGCAAGTTGTTGCCACCTAATTGGTCGCATAATTGTGTCTTTAGGAGGCCCTTCCATCATTATATCAAGCCAGCAGCTTCAGGATGATGAGGAACATGATACAACCAGTGGATTCCATGGGCATGGGCCCATTGCCACACTGCACTTGCTGTTAAGTGAGTTCCTTGACTGAAGCAATGCTATGTGGGATGCCATGCCAGTAGATGAGTCATACTATAAGTCCACAACTGGTAGTTTTGGCAAAAGCATTGCATGCATGGAAGGCAAATCCATATCCAGAGTAGGTGTTTATTCTAGTAAGAACAAAACATTGTCCCCTCCATGATGGAAGTGGTCCTATGTAATCAACCTGCCAACAAGTTGCCACTTGATCTCCCTGAGGAAGGGTCCCATATCTTGGACTT
Organism: Echinops telfairi; assembly: GCF_000313985.2. Classification (NCBI taxonomy): domain Eukaryota; kingdom Metazoa; phylum Chordata; class Mammalia; order Afrosoricida; family Tenrecidae; genus Echinops; species Echinops telfairi. The sequence goes on from NW_022103903.1 coordinate 3,271,418, forward strand.
CATGTTGGTTTCTGCTGCTGGCAAATGGAGCAATCAGCAGTGGCAGTGGCCAAGTCAGCCTTGGTGAGTGGAAGTCCATGTTGCTGTGCCCATGCATAACCTCCATCCCTGCCACCATGTCCACTTCATTCATGTTCCCATTGGGCGATAACAGGAGTGGCAGAGGAAAAAGGAGGACCAGTCTCCACAGGACATGTCACCTTTTCCACTTGATTATTAAAGTCCTCCTCTTCAGAGATAATCCTTTGGTGAGCATTCACATAAGAAATGGTTATCTTTACTTCTTGGCCTATTCAGAGAGGTCTATCCATATAGCTCTTCCCCACACCTCCTTGTCACCAATTTTCCAATCATGTTCCTTCCAATTCCCTGACCATCCAGCCAAGCCATTAGCCACAGCCCATGAATCAGTATACAGTCTCACATATGGACATTTTTCCTTGCAGGAAAACTGAATGGCCAGGTACACTGCTTAAAGTTCTGCCCATTGGGAGGGTTTCCCTTCACCACTGTCCTTTAGGGAGCTCCCAGAAAAAGGGCTATAGTGCTGCTGCTGTCCACTTACGAGTGGCACCTACATATTGTGCAAAGCCATCAGTAAACCAAGCATGACATTTTTGTTCTTCAGTTAAACTATCATAGGGAACTCCCCAGGAGGCCATAGGTGCAGACTGGGAGAAGGAAGGTAATGTGGCAGGAGTGGAGACTGTGGGTATTTGGGCTACTTCTTCATGCAGCTTACTTGTACCTTCAGGTCCTACTTTGTCCAGAACTTGTGTATACCACTTCCATTTAACAATGGGGTGTTGCTGCACACATCCAACTTTATGATTCTGTGGGTCAGACAATACCCAGTTCATGATGAGCAGCTCCAGCCTCATGGTGACTTGGTGGCCGATGGTGAGGAGTTCAGTCTCCACCAAGGCCCAGTAACAGGCCAACAACTGTTTTCGAAGGGGGAATAGTTGTCTGCAGAGGATGGTAGGACTTTACTCAAAATCCCAACAGTTTATGCTGTGATTCACCAATAGGGGTCTGCCAAAGGCTCTACACTGCATCTTTATCTACAACTGACACTTGTAGCACCATTGGGTCAGCTGAATCATATGGTCCCAGTGACAAAGCAGCTTACATAGAAGCCTGAACCTGTTGCAGAGCCTTTTCTTATTATGGGCCCTACTCAAATTTGGAGGCCTTTCATGTCACTTGATAAATTGGTCAAAGTAGAGCACCCAAGTAAGGGATATGTTGCCAAAGAGGCCCACTAGGCTTTGTGCCTCCTGTTTAGTTGCTGGGGAGGCCAGATGTAATAGCTTTTTCTTCACTTTAATAGAAATGGTTCAACATGCCTCACATCATTGGACCCCTTGAAATTTTATTGAGGTGGAAGGTGCCTGAATCTTTGTTGGTTTAATTTCCCAACCTCTTGTATGTAGATGTTGTACCAATAAATCTAGAGTCTTTGATATGTCCTCCTTAGTGGGTCCAATTGGCATAATGTCATCAACATAATGGACTACTGTGACATTTTGTGAAATAGAGAGGCGATCAAGGTTCCTTCAGACTAAATTATGCATAGGGCAGAATAGTTGATGTACCCATGGAGGAGACTTGTGAAAGTGTATTGTTGCCCCTGCCAGCTGAAGGCAAACTGCTTCTGGTGGTCCTTCAAGACTGATATTGAGAAGAAGGTATTGGCCAGATCAATAGCTGCATACCAAATACCAAGAGCAGTATTAATTTGCTCAAGTAATGAAATCACATCTGGAATGGCAGCTCCAATTGGAGTCAACTTGAAATGTAGGGGTGGAGTCTAGCCTGTGGATCAGGTCATAGCCTGATAGTGGCTTCCTGAGGGCATGGCTTCCTCATTAGGAGGGTTCTCAGTACCTCCACCTCTCTCTCTGCCTCCGCCTTCATTCCAGAGAGCCGCCCTGAGACCTACAGGAGCCATGTGATGCATCTACAATCATTAGTTCCGTGAGACTTTTCACCCACCCACCTGTGATCTTCCTACATTTTGAATCATTGCTTGTGGCTGTGTGAGGCTTAGGAGGGATTGATGGACTAGTTTCAGACTTACAGACTTGATCTGGATTGGGCTGAGATGTTTTCCTTATATATCCCTACTTCTTGATATAAAGCTTTCTCTTACACATGTATGAGCATCTCTGGATTTGTTCCTCAAGTCAACCTGGCTTAACACAGCCATATAGCTGTGTTTTTTGTTTGTTTTGTTTTTAATTTCAGTCATAGAATTACATTCTAAAATTAAGCACAGTTGGTAGGGAATTTATATAACACAGATACCAAAACTGTCATTGGCTTTTGTGATAAAACACATTTTTCCCTGGTTTAGGTAGGTCAATGACGTTAAGCAAGAAATAGAAATCACAAATGTAATGTCTTTCTTAGGAAACTTTGAAATAAGCTATTTGCAATTAAAGATTTTTAACACATATTTTGTTATCATATACTAATAACGGAGTTGCCAAATTTTTATGATATCACAAACAGAATATTTTTTAGAAAGCAGTTGCTGACAAAAGCATTAAATAACAAAGAAATGAAAACCAAGCAAGCCAAACCAAAATAAATAGACACCAAAATTCTAGCAAAACCTGGACATCAAGTAATATAGTATAGAATTTGGTACTAATTTCTCTTCACCATCGTATAATTTGAATAAACTTTTTTATATGTAGATTATTTTTCCAGAAATGGCTTTTTTCTCCCATCATCCAGCTTTCTATATAAGAAATAATACAGTAATTTTGTAACTGATTTTTAACTGATTGTGTCTTTGATCTTACTTACTGCACTGTTCATATTGTAAACATAATGTCTCTGTCACTTTAACTGCTTCAAAAAAGGGGGGAACACAGAAAGTTAAAGTTCTATTTGTTTTATTTAATTTTAAATACAATTATTTTTAGTCGCATGAAATTATTACATTATTTTTCTTTTTACTTATTGGGAAAGAGAACAAGAACAATTGTGTATATTCTTTTAGATAAATCATTCTCCTACATTGTATTATTTAAAGGGCATCAGTAAATATTTCCCAACCAACTCTTCCAATTTTTAAAATAAACAATGACCCATTTCATTGAGTACTCATTTCAAGTCCTAAAAGGGTCTCTTAAAGACAGCATCATATGTTAAATAAGAATAACTCTTGTAAAAGCAATATTTTAAGTTAATCAGTTTTTATAGTTTTGATTTGTTATTGAAATTACTCCTTCAAAATAAATTTTGTGTAAATAGACCTAATGGGATAGAAACTTATGAAATCTTTTTCTCTTTTTTGCCCTATAATCAATTCCAGCTGGTCCCAAAACCCTACTATAACATCTCAGTGGTTCCTTAGAGTTGGTTTGAAGACCACTAAACTAGAGATGCAAGCAAGAACAAGGTAACACTCTGAAATGGTTGGACTGATTTTTAGTTATGTATTCATGGGATTGAATGTGCAAAGATCTGGATTTCAAAAACCGAAAATGTAGAGTACCCTCAGCATCATGTCAAGCCTTCAGTTGAAATATTGAAAGATTATATGACAAAATATTTAATGATTCAGGAAGCTAAAAAGATAAAGGAATACACAGAGCACTGTACCAAGTTGGTCAACATTCAACCATTTACAAGGTGGTATATGAATGACTAAGAATTGTACTTAAGGAAGAAGCCCAAACTGCACTGAAGGGATTAAGGAAAGCAGACTCAAGGAATTGACTCCATTGTAATTAAAACACTCCCTAGTCTATGTTGAGAGACTAGGAATAAAGCTGTCTGGCAAATCAACTGAGCAAGAGCCAAATCTGTGCCCATTCAAAACAAAGGTGACCCAGTGGAATGAAGAAATTCACAAACACTATCATTCACATCATATGCAAATAAAATTTTGCTAAGGCTAATTCTGAAACGGTTGCAATAATATTTTGACTAGGAGCCACCAGAAATTCAAGCAAAATACAAAAGAGGGTATGGAATGGGGAATAGCATTGCTGATATTAAATGGATATTAGTTGAAACAGAAAATAACAGAAAGCAGTTTGTGGTTTAATGACTATATAGAGAGACATTTGAGTGTGTAGATCATAATAAACTAAGGATATAATATGAAGGAAGGGAATTCCAGAAAACTTGATCTGGGCTCATATGGAACCTGTTTACATATGGAGAGGCAAACATTCTAATGGAACAAGGAGATACTATGTTGATTAAAATCAGGAAATGTGTGCATATCATGATTGTGTGTCTTTAATCAATCTATATGTAGAACAAATTATCAAAAAAGAAGACATAAATAAGAACATGGTATCAGGATCAGAGAAAGGTTCATTTACAACCAGCAATATGCAGATGATACAACCTTGCTTGCTGAATGCAATAGGACTTAAAGCACTCACCACTGAAGAACATGGTGAATGGATTAAAATTCATCTCAGGCTGTGACCTCTAAAGAAGCAAAAACAAGGGATATAGGAGAGAGAGAGAAAGAGAGAGATGTTTACATCATGGAAATGTCTCACATGGCTGTGGAACCAACAAAGTTCCAAATCCTGACAAGTTCTAAGTCTGTGGGTCAGATATTAGGCTAGAAGAGACTCCTAATTGGAGCTTCTATAGGGGCTAATGAACCAAAGATAGGCAAGAAGATGATAGACTTAGGGCTGAAAAGGCAAATGAATCAAATGGCAGGTAAGATAGGTTATTGTGCCATCCTGGCCGATAAAAAACCTGGCTGATAAACACATATTGTGCCAACCTGGCTGGTTAATTGAAGGACAGAGAGATAAATGGCTCAGTGAGTCTCTCCTTTCTAGTTTTCTGGTTCTTGCTTTGTGATGGTCGGACCAGGGTGCAGCTGCCTTAGCCAGTTCCCTGCTTCAGCTTGCAATGCTCACTTCCTGCAAGATATCCCCAAGGAAAAGCCACATGAACCTACCCTGATGCAGCCCAGGGTGCTGGAGCAGCTGTGTTGAGACCCCTGCCAGCACTGAGATCCTTATACACTCACTGATTTGGCAGTCCTTCTGCAGTCCGCATCATAATGTATGTTGTGAGAGATGGAGGAGGACTTTGTGGATTGGTGTTGGACATGGGGTTAATGTTGGACTTGTGGGTTTGGGCAGCACTGGGTTGGGGTGTTTTCTTGATGTGCACTTAACCTTTATATAAAACTCTCTCTTATGCATATAAGTTTCTGTGGATTTGTTTCTTTAAGGTACCCAGACTAACACAGAATCAAATGGTAGGTCACTGATGATTCCTAGGATTGGCAGATCCGGTACTATGGCAGACTGTTGACTCAAGTCTAAGGAACTGGATGTTGATGATCCAGATGCAGCATTCCATCAGAACAAAAACATGTAAACTTTTCCACAGTGTCTACTTATATTTGAAGTGGGCTGCACCCTCAAGAAGATCTCATCGTGTGGAATAACTAGATCTTAACTGCTACACTACTGAAAACACTGGTCATGCCCAAATGATACAAAACCTTAACTATTATAGAACTCCATGTAAAGAAAATGAAACCTTCACAGTTAGACCAATAAATATATAACATGAAGACATGGTTGAAGTTGTCAAGTATTTCATTTTACTTGTATCCATAAACCAATGTTCATGCAAGTAACAGTAAAGAAATTAAACAACACATTGCATTGGGAAAACCTGCTACACAGAATCCATTTAAAGTATTAAAGTTCAAAGATATCACTTTGTATATTACAGTGCACCTAACTGAAGCAGTGGGGTTTTCAATTGCTTCATATGTAAATTAATTCACTTGAATTATGGTGTTGGGAAAAATATTGAAAATACCTTGAATTTCTAGATAAACAGACAAATCTGTCTTGAAGGAAGTATACACAGGGTGGCTCCTTAGAAAAGGGGATTTTGGACACGTCTTATGTACTTTGGACAAGTTAAAAGCAGAGACAAATTCCTGGAGAAAGTCATCTCGCTTGGTCAAGTAGAGGATCAACAAAAAAGAGGAAGACTCTCAACTAGAGGGATTAACAAAGTGTTTGCAACCATGGACTAAACCATAACAATTTTGAGGACAGTGCAAAACGGTGCAGAGTTTGTTTTCTTCTGCCTAGGGTTGCTTTGAGTTTAAGCATATTCAATGGTACCTCACAAAAGTGATATGAAAGTTATCACATTATTAATTGACTAAGTCAACAGTGAACAATGAAGACAGTAATAAACAGCAAAACTAGTTACCAGGGAGTCTATTCCAATACATGATGATTCTCTGTGTTACTATGGTGTTTAGGGCTTTTGATTGCTGTGATCTTTTTAGAAGTAGATTGCCAAGCACTTAACCAATTTCCCCATTCTAATATTCTCGATGGTGAATAAAATTATTTAAATGTTAGATATTATACCAGAGGATTAGAATACCATGATAAATAAAACACATTTTATCTTCTCAGAAACATAGTCTTAAAAGACCACAATGCCATCTCACAAATCTGGCTAGACCAGAATATGTATACTGGTACAAAGAAGAACTCACAACGCAGGGAATCCAGGACAGATAAACTCCTCAGGACCAATAAGGGGAGCAGTGATACTAGGAGGGTAAGGATGGGGAGGTGGGAGTAAGGGGGAATTTATCACAATGATCGATGTATGTGCCCCCTCCAAGGGGGGCAGACATCACAAAACTGGGTGAAAGGAGACAGCGGTTGGTGTAGACATGAAAAAAATAATAATTTATAAATTATCAAGGGGACATAGGGGAGGGAGGTTGGGAGAGGGTGAGGGGAAAATGAAGAGCTGATGCCAGGTACTTAAGTAGAAAGACAATGGTGTGACAAAAATGATGGCAACATATGTAAAAATGTTTTGGGCACAATGGATATATATATGGATTGTGATAAGAGCTGTAAGAGCCCCCAATAACATTTTTAATAGAAGAAATGAAAAAGAACAAAAAAAGGACAACACTTACAAAAATTATTAAACATTAAGTGCCACTGGTCTTCAAGTAGAGAGAACAGATTTACTCTTTCATGTAAAACAGAAAAAGTGAAAATATGGACAAAAAATATGAAACAGTAGTTTTTTAGGGACTACCAGGCAATAAAGGGTGATTCCTGAGATAGGAAATCAAATAGATGAGTCCATTGATAGCCCTATTTTCCTACAAGGAGAAAGGTTCCTGGCTGCAAAGCAGGGAGGAAGATTTGTGGGGAAAGGCAATAGCAGTGGAAGGGGATAGAGTTCAGAGTGTAAGGGCCCAGGGTGGATAGAATTTGAAGAGTTTATTACTAGAGAGAAAAAAGCTATGGGGAGAAGAGAACGTAGCAGAGTTCCCTTCATGTCATCAAATGAGTAGATACATATCAGGAGACTATCCACAACCAGGGAAGGAAACACCTGCAAGGAGTAAAAACAAAACAAAACAAAACTTGCTATTAGCAAGTCAATTCTGACACTTTCTCTTGCAGAGATGCTGGTGGACTTGAACTACTACCTTGCAGTTAGCAGTCTAATTTGTAATCCACTACATCATCAGTGTCCTTTCTTTTAAGAGCAGAAAGAGAAATAATCAGACGTTTTAAAGGCCATATGCTAATCTCAACAAATTTTGAAAAATCTAAATCATACAAAATATCTCCAAGAAAGGGGTGGGGAGGAGGGGTGGGGAGAATGTTGATATTAAGAATACAATGAGAAAAGTAATAATTAAAGTGTGTAGAAATTTAACAATTCACATCAGTGGTACAAATAATAGTTTACAGGGGAGATTTTTAAATAACTGAGAAATGGAAGCGATAATATGACTTATGGAAAATACAGCTTAACCAATTTAAACACATAGCGATGAATATCTGCATTAAAAAGAAGAAATATTTCAACTCAATGGCCTAACTTTTTATATTGGGGGAATAAGAGAGAGAGAGAGAGAGAGAGAGAGAGAGGCAGAAGGAGGGATGGGGGAGGGAGAGGGGAGAAAGATAAAAAGAAGAGGGACAGGAGAAGGGCAAGGAGAAGAAGAGGAGAGGGGAGAAACAGTGAGGAAAGAGCAAAGAGAAAGACACTCAAAGCCAGCTGCAGAAGAAAAAGTTTTGAGAAGATAAATGAAATCAAGTAGTAAAATAATTGTGTGAATAAAACAAAGGATCAAAGGAATTTTCAAGCCCTTATAATAAAATAAAAATGAAATAAGATTAATTTTTCAGACATACAAAAACTAACTCACTACTAGCAGACTTACACTGAAAGAACTGCAAAGGAAGTCCCATAGCTGTGAAGAAAATTATAAAAGATGGAAATCTGGATCTAAATAAAAGATTGGTAGCACTGAAAATGGTAACTGAGTGAGAAAATAGGAAAGATTTCTTGTTCTTTTAATGCTATGCAATATAATTGACTGTCTAAAAAATGAAAATCCTATATTGTTTTTACATTAGAGAGAGAAGAAATAAAAAACTTAATAAAAACCTAGAGCAATTGAAACACTGGGGAAACTGTAAAGGCAGACAAAAAAATCAGTAAGCTAAAATATAGCATTCAGAAATTACTCTTCACACTCATAGTCTATTGCTGTAAGAAATTGTACCAAGACAATTTAGTGGCCAAATAATGCCTTTTAATCAAATATAATCAATATATAATTATTATTGAATATACCTATTAAAATAATAACTTAAATAAAGACATAGTGATAGGAACAAAAATTAACTCAGGGATCATATTAAAAGGTAAACATCTGAGATAATAAAACTTCTAGAAGAAAAATCAGGAAGAAAAAATAGTAACATTGATTAGGCAGAATTTCTAATTATACCACTAAGCTCACTACACATTAAAATATTTAGATGGATTCTAGAAAAATTAGGAACTTCTACTCTTCACAAGATATTGTTCAAAGAATAAATTTAAATTTTGGACTGAAAGTATATCTTCAAGTCATGTATCTAATAATCATCTTGTATCCAACCATAAAAAAGTACTTTCAAAGCCAATAATAAATAAACAAAAGAAGAGACTGAGTAACACATACCAGAGGGACTCTGCAGAAATCAGCACAGGAGAACAACTGAGAAGGAAATTCCACTCTTCCAGGTCACAGGAGGAGCATCATAAAGATAAGTAGGCGCAGATCTACAAGTTTCGAGGAGACATGGGCTTTTGGCTTACCACCGTGGAGGTTGGCTAAGGCTTAAATTTAGGCTTACCACAGTCTCAGCCAGAGCCAGTCTCCTTCAGCCAGCCCAAGGGCTTTATTTCAACAAATCCACTGCTTGCCTACACCTCCGGGGAGGGTTTAAACCACTCCAACCCCACGGTCAGGCAATCGGGGCTCAGCTATACCTTTACTTTTGTTTCTCTCTCTTCTCACCCTCCCCCAGTTTCAGTGGGTTCGGTTTTTCGTTTTCCTCTCTTTCCTCTAACACACCACTGCCAGCATCCAGGCCACTCCCCTTCATGTTGTGGTGCCCCTCCCCCCACCCAACTATAAAATTATTTTTATTGCTACTTCATAACTGTAATTTTGCTACTGTTATGAATCAGGTGACCCCTGTGAAAGGGTCATTTGAGCCCCAAAGGGGTCGTGACCTATAGGTTGAGAACCACTGGCCGAGGGCAATTACACCTGCCCTCCACCCAGCTTGGGAAGCTCGGCCTTCTGCAGCATAACATGCTGCTGGGGAAATCCCACACATCTTCTGCCACAGGGGAACTCACACCTACCCTCTAAGTCACTTTAAGTGGCTGGGGGGTAGCCCCCTGCCTTCTTTCTGGGGTTTAATACATGTCAGGGGAAATCTGGTTCATCTTCCACTGCAGGGGAACTCACATGACCTGCCAAGGTCCTTTTAGAAGCTTGAAATGCCCCACCTGCCCTTTGGAGTGCTCCACTTGGCTTGGAGAATATCCGACTGCCTTCCACAGTGCTCCATGTGGAAGGGGAACCCCTCTCTGTCCTCCACAGTCCCACATGGCTGAGCATACTTCTTCCCACCTGCTGTAGAGCTCACATGGCCTAAGAGCTCCATCAACACTCCCCAATAATCTGCGCTGTTGGACCTAAACAGCAGACCTAAACAGCCATACCTAACCAGCAATCTAGTCAACTAGTGCAATTCTGCCAACCATCTACACCAAAGTGGGCACACCCACCTGCCCTCTGTGACACTCCTTTTGCAGCAGCCACCCTGAAAACCCTTTGAGATGCCCTGAGCCACCATGAGCCACACCACCACGGCTTCCTGTGAGATCATCTAGGGCAGCACTCTCCTCGTAGGTCTACAACCACCCAACAAGTGTTCCCTGAGAGGACCATCCAACTGGCCCTCCAAATAACCAGAATACTGGTTGGATAGGGAAAGAGTGAAGCCACAGAAGGATAAAGTGGTAGCCTGACCCCACAGTGCAATTAGCAGCACGTAGTTGAAAGAAGCATTCCTATGAGTCCCCTAAAGAGAGAGCTGAGTGCTTTTCAAATCTCTGGAAAATGGTACCAGGCTATTCTAAAACAACACAACACAAGCAGCAAGCAGCTCCTAAAACTTCAATGAAAATACAGGAGAAATGAAAGGCAATGTCAGAAGTCCTGAACCTAATAATGTGTATAGAAGAAGCAGACATTGATCGACCACAGAAAGAAATCTTTAGAATTTGGCTTGAAGTCAAACAGGATAAGGGAAAAATACATAAAAAGGATGAATGATAGAAGAGATAAAGGTCATGCACCAACGGGAAATAAAAGACCTAAGAGACGAGATAACAAAAGCCAGTAGCAAATTCATGGACTTAGCCAACTGACTTGAGGAGGCAGAGAATCGTACCAGTGACCTAGAGGATAACCAGGCAGACTTCAACAATCAGGAAAGGCATCAAATAAGATAATTAGAAAAGCTGAAGAAAACCTGAGAGCTGTGTCTGATGCTATGAATAGGAACAACATTAGAATAATTGGACTACCTGAACAAGACACAACAAAGAGGTCAAAAGCAAAAATATTGAGGGATTTCTTAGAGGAAAACTACTCAACCTTAATGAATGAAAACCATACAGCCATTCAGAAGTTCGAAAGAACACCAGCTAGACTGAATCAAAAGAAGTCACCAAACCATATAATAGTTAAAGTATCCAACTTTGAGGAAAAGGAGAAAATCACGAGAGCAGCTAGGGTAAAAACAAAAAGTAACCTATAGAGGTATCCAAATAAGAATATGCTCAGACCTATCAGAAGACACTGTGAAGAAGAGGAGAGAGTATAGTAACATATTTGAAAGACTGATGCAAAATCACACAAACTTAAGAATACCCTATCAGCCAAATTATCTATCAAGATAGATGGAGGAGTAATTGTCTTCCCAGACAAGGAAAAACTCAAAGAATATGTTAAAAGAAACCCAAGTCTACAAAAATTCCTTGCCAACCCAGTATGGGCAAAGAACAGTACTGGCTGAGCACAAATAAGAGACCACCACAAAGAACAACTCCACCCAGAGAGTAACAAAGAGAACCCCCCCCCCC
>NW_022103903.1:3283028-3315691 GCF_000313985.2 Echinops telfairi
ACACACACACACTCGCACAACACACTGATAAGAAATGGAGGTAGGAAAACACCCAATACAAAAGGTATAGATGACATCACAGACTCTAAAGATTAATGTAATAACTCCGAATATCAAGGGACTGAACTCAGGCATTAAAAGGAATAAGCTAGCAGACTGGCTTAGAAAACACTATCAGCTGCCTACAGGAGACACATCAATCTGCTGCCTATAGGAGGCACATCTCAAGATTACAGACAAAAATAGGTTGTAAATCAAAGGCTGGAGAAAAATATATCAAGCAAATAGCAATTCAAAAAAAACAGGAGTTGCAGTCCTAATCTCAGGAAAAATTGATCTGAAGGTATAAGTCATAATAAGAGATAAGGAGGAGCACTATATAATGCTCAAGGGAACAGTAGACCAAGAATCAGTGAGTATAATATATACACACCCAACGAGAGACCTGCAAAATGTCAACATTCTACATCTGAACATCTATTGAAAGACTTAAAATTAAATACTAACCATACCTGGGGTTACTTTGACAACTGGTCATAATGTAAAATCATGCAACATACAACCACTTTTGAAAAAACCTAGGCAATATTTAAAAAACAAATGTATATTCCATAATATTCTGTCATTCAACTACTAGATATTCATCAAAGGTAAATGAGCACATATATCCCAAGAAATATTAATGCATTAATGTGCTGAGTAGTTTTATTAGAAAAGACCAAGATTTGAAGAACTCAAATGTGCACCATCAGGTAAATGGATAAACTGTGACAATCCCATGCAACAGAATGCTATTTCAGAATAAGAACATATCTGAAAACAATTATTCACAGTGAAAGAATCCACAAGAATTATACACACTATGTGATAAAAGAGTACTGATACAGTGGGCTACTAACTGCAATAGCAGCTATTTGAACCCACCAGCTGCTCCTTGGGTGAAAGATGAGGCTGTCTGCTCCCATAAAGATTTAAAATCTCAGAAACTCAAAGGGGCAGTTCTATTCTGTACTGTACGGTTGCTATAAGACAAAGTCAATTCGATGGCATAGAGTTTTTAATTTTTACAATTATGAGTCACTTGTACAATTCCTGCCTTCTATGACAGAGACTTGGGTTTGATTCCCAAGCAGAGTACCTCATGTACAACCATCAGCTGTCATTAGAGGGTTAAATCTTGCTATGATTCTGAATAGGTTTCAGCAGAGCTTCCAGACTAATGATCTAGGGGAAAGGTTTGGCATCTACTTCTCAAAATTAGTATATGAAAATCCTGTGGATCACAATGTTCTAACCTCAAAACTATCATGAGTGTTTTATTCTGTTGTGTCATGAGTTGTAGGCTGACTCACCAGTTAAACAATAAAAAAATGTATGATTCTATTAGTATAAAATTCTAGAAAGTAAAAAGCAGATCAATGGATGCTAGGAAAAGTTAGAGGTATACGTAGAAGGAAAATTCACAGAAGGACCAAGGAAACTTCTGGAGTTTGATTAGTGCATGGATTTATACATATGCCATTTACCATTGTGAAATATAAATCTTTGGGTTTTCCTATGTGTATTATATATGTCGATGAAACTGATTTAAAAAACAAATTTCAAATGTACCAAAATATAAATAACAAATATAAAATTAAAGAATATCTCATCTTTGTGGAGTCTTGGAGTCCTAAAAACTTGTAAGCAGCCATCTAACTGTAAGAAAGAGGTCCACATTCACCTAGAACAACACAGAAAGAAGAAGAGAATGTTACCACGGTGAACATCTGTGGTGTGTGCTCCTACATGAGAACTGGATGGTGCCCAGCTAATATTACTATGGAGTTTGACTTAATATCTGTACAGGAATCCTGATAAAAAAAATGTTTCATAGAGTAGAATTTCAAAGTTTCATAGTAATTTGGAATTCTGGAGCCATAGAAGCTAAATAAACTCCCCAAATCACTCTTTTGAGAGCATCTTTAAACTTAAACCTCAAACCCCAACTTTTTTTGGAAGTCTGCTGTCAGCCAAGAAATTGTTTGGACTAATTAATCGAGCATGTCTGCCTTGACCACTGTGCTTTCTCAAATATCCGCCTATATGAGAACAAGGTGACAGTAGCTTTTCAAAAGGTTAAATGGGAAGTTTTGCTGGTCAGTGACTATACATTAATGGTGTTGAAATAATTTGTAGAGCGATAACAAGAATAGTTGCATAACTGGAAAAATATAAACAATGTCACTGAATTATACAAGTAGATTTTCTTCAAATGGTGCACCACTTGCTTTGGATGTTTTCACAACCAAAAACTTATGCGTTATATGTTTTAAAATCAACTAATTTAAATCCAAAAATGTAAAGGAAAAATTACATGTTGGGGAGGTTAGAATGTTGTATGACTCTGCAAAGGCAACAAATAGTATTGTAAATTCATGAGCCCCAATATTAAATAGACCGACACTGGGCAGCCAGACTGTAAGCACAAGATTTTCTCATAGTAGTGATCACTATTGAATTAAAAGGAAAAAGCTTGACAAAATATAATAAACAAATGATGGCAATAAAAAAATGGAAGTATTATCTTGCCCATCGTGTTTCTTTGACATTATGAACTCTGATTTCTAGGACATATAATTATCAATGAAGTCAAAAATATAATCTCAGATGATTTAAAGAAACATAACTTAGCTGAAGAGAAAAAAACCGATGTGCCTGGGGTGTTCAGACACATACATTCTACTGGCAAAAAATAAAAAGCTTCACTCTACCACATTATCTTTGTGATTGCACTAGTTTTAGGTCAAACCTCTTATGAAGATGGATAGAAAAGCTGCAGTAGAAAATTCTGAAACGTAGGCTGTGTTTTCTAATGAAGTATATCAGAATACTGTAGATGCCAAAATACTGCAGATCTGTGTTACATGGAAATTCAGAACACCAAAACCCATTGCCATCAAGTATATTCTCATTCATAGTGACCCCATATAGGGTTTCTGAGACAGTAAATCTTTATGGGCTCAGATAGCCTCTTTTATCTCTTGAGGAGTTGCTGATGGGTTTCAACTGCCTACCTTGAGGTTAGCAGTGCAATGCTTACTCGACAGTGCCATCATTCATAAATTCAGGATGCCAAAGCAAACTCACTAACATTGAGTTAGTTAGGATGCCAAAGCAAACTCACTAACATTTCCAGTGCATAGCGACCCCATGGGACAGGGTAGAACTCACTGTGTGAGTTTCCTAGACAGACCCTTCTAGATGGTGTTCATCACTCTTCTATGACACAGAATCTAGCAATTAGTGCAGTAAGAATTTATAATTTTAAATAGATAAATAAATAATAGTGGTGTTTTTTTGTGGGTGGTGGGTGAAATCTTATTCAAGCTTCTAAATCAACTTGTCCACTCTTTTTGTAAATTATGGCCACTGGGGGGAAAAAGATTTCTGCAAATATGTAAGTTGGTATGAGTTGTCATTTTCATAGAGAAATTATCTAGCTACAAAAAAGTATCAAGTGTGGACTACTTTGATATGGGGTGGTTGCTGGATCGTATCAAACATGAAGCCCATGTAAACTACAAGTCATTTGAGTTTCACTGTTACTGTCCACAAATCCTTGTACATATGCAAACACTCATTGCTAACCCTTTAGAAGAGCAAATATTTGCAAGGGAACGCTTATGCTAACTAGAAACTAATTACCAATGTTTGCTTCTAGCCAATTTTTGCAAATTAAAATTCTAGCTCAACCAAGAGTCTTTTAGAATAAGCTGGATTATCAATATTTAAAAGTAATTAATCATTAAAAATGGTATTACATACTTAAACTGTGGTCCTTCTAACTACTCTCCCTCCTTCATTTGCCCAAAATATGCATTCATTAGGAAACAAATTAGTAAAATAACTACATGTCTTAAATTCCACGAAAACCAATAATGCTAGTAACTCAACAAAATATATTTAATTATTTTATATATGCCAAGGACATAGAATTTGATCTATCTGTATTCTAGAGCACCATATTTTCATCATTAGTAACTAAAAGAATCAGCACTTGTTAGTATTCATATAATGTGTAATTCCTAAGTCTACTTTCAATACTTGTTTATGGTGTATAGTGGAGATGAATTTCATGCTTTCTGGAAGAACAAAGTTCACAGAAAAAAAACAGAAAAACACTAAGTACATAATTGTTCCTTTACTTTATTAAGTAGTGCTCTGGGTTTTTTGTAAGATGGAGAAATAAAATTTATTGGCCATTGTCATTGTGGTGAGTGATATTAAGCTAGGTAATTTGCTAATTTCATTTTAAAGAAAATACCTTGGCATGCATTGATAATAAGATGTAGGCCAAGACAAATAAATTTTTTTTTTAAAAAAGGACTAGATTTTATATATGGCAAGATGGAAACTGAGTAACACACACCAGAGTGACTGCAGAAATCACCACATGAGAGCTACTGAGAGGAAAACTTCACTCTTCCAAATCACAGGAATAGCAGCCAAAGGATAAGTAAACACAGATATGCTTGGTTTAGAAGAGCTATGGGCTTTTCCCTTTACCACTGTGGAGATCAGCTGTGGCTTAGCTTTAGCCCCACCACAGTCATGGCCTGCACCAGGCTGTTTGGTGAGCCCAAGGCTTTACTTCTACACAACCACAGCTTGCCACTGCTTTTGGGCATAATTTAAACACCTGCAGCCCCACAGACAATCAAGGCTCAGCTATCTCTTTACTTTTCTTCCCCACGAATCTCAGCAAGCTCAGTTTCTCTCTCTCTCTCTCTGTCTCTCTCTCTCTCTCTCCTTTCACACACTACTGCCAGCCTCCAGGAAGGACACACCCCTCCACCTAGGGCAAACTCCACCCACCCAGCTGGGGGAGCTCCCATCCACCCTTGGTGGCTTTACAAATGGCTAGGGAAATCACACCCACCTTCCCAGCCCAAATGGCTGGGAGAATCTCCTCTTCAAGCGGCTGGGGTAACTCCAGCCTACCCTACAAGGACCTCTAAGTATCTGGGGGAACTCATGCCCACCCTTTGTGGTGGTCCAAATGGCTGGGGATTCCCTTGCCCATCATCTGAGGCCCTACACATGGCTGAGGTAAAATCCTCACGCCTCTTGCAGCCCTTCACACCACAGAAGGCAACTACACCAGCCCTCTCCAGCACTCCATGCTTTTTCAGGAAACTGCCCAACCTCCGCAGTGATCTTGCCAACTATTCTGAGGAAATTTGATAGCAATACATGCACACATGAAAAAAGAAAAGAGGCTTATGATTCATATGGTGCCACAAAACGTACAGCAATTAGAGAAGAGTCAACAAGACAACCCTAAAAATAACAAAAGAAAAGAAATAATAAAAACCAAGTCTGAGAATCAAGAGAGGGAAAACAAGAAAACAATGGAAAAAATAAATGCAGCTAGAATTTGGTCTTTTCAAAAGATTAAAAGAATTGACAGACCACTGGCAAGCCTAACCAAAGAAAGGAAGGAACAAATTTCAGTAGCAAGGATGAGGGATGAATCAGGGGACATTATGATGGACCCTAAGGAAATCAAAAGGATAATTACATAGTAAGTACTATGAAGACTTGTACTCCAATGAATACAACAACTTAGAAGACAAGAAGACAGGAACAAATACTTGGAAAAACAATCCGTCCCTAGACTATTCCAGATGAACATCAAGAATCTAAATGGAACCCTAGCAATAGAAGAAATAGACAAGGTTATAAGGGACTACCAACAAAAAAAAATCCCCTGGCCCAATGACGTCACAGGAGAATTCTACCAAGAATTCAGGGAAGAACTGATACCAATCCTACACAAACCCTTCCAGAACATAGAAAAAGATGGCAAACTTCCAAACTCTTTCTATGAAGCTAGTATATCTCTGATATCTAGAGTCCAAGGATCCCACAGGAATTGAGAACTACAGAGTAATATCTCTAATGAACATTGATGGAAAAATATTAACAAAATATTGGCCAATAGAATGAAAAAGAATATATATAAAAAATTCCCCACAACCAAGGGGGATTCATACCAGGGATGAAGGGATGGTTCAACATATGAAAGACTATTAGTGTTATTCGCCACATTGACATGAAAAATTATATGAACCACATGCTAATATCGATAGATGTGGAAAAAGCATTTGAAAATATCCAACACCCATTCCTGTTTAAGACACTCAAGAAGATAGTAATGGAAGAAAAATTCCTCAATATACAACAAGCTATATTTGAAAAACCAACAGTCAACGTGGTAGTCAATGGAGAAAAGACAAAAACAATCCCACTGAAAAGAGGGACCAGACAAGAATTCCCCTTGTCCCCACTCATACTTAACATCCTACTGGAGGTCCTAGCTAATGATATAAAGCAAAGAAAATACATCAAAGAGATTTGCCTGGGCAAGGAAAAGGTGAAACTACCATTATTTGCAGATGATATGATTTTATATATGGGAAATCCCAAAAGTTTCACAAGGGGAGTGCTGGAAGTGATAGAGGAATATGGCAGAATTGCAAGATACAAGATCAACAAACAGAAGTCTTTAGGACTGCTATACACATTGGACAAGACCACAGAAGAGGGATTCAAAAGGCAGTACTCTTCACAATAGCCAAACACAAATTGAAATATCTAAGGATATACCTGAATAAAAAAACAAAAGATTTGTATGAGGAAAACTACAGAACACTATTACAAGAAACCAAGAGTGACCTGAACAAATGGAAAAATATCCCTTGCTCATGGATCAGAACACTCGATGTAGTAAAGATGTCAGCTCTGCCCAAGGCACTACATAACTTTAACGCTACCCTGATGCAAATACCATCATCTTTCTTCAAAGAATTGGAGAAACTGGTTACCAACTTCATATAGAGAGGGAAAAAGCCCAGAATTAGAAGAGAACTTCTCAAGAAGAAGGACAGAGTAGGAGGGCTTGCTTTACCTGACTTTAGCACTTATTATACAGCCACAGAGTTCCAAACAGTGTGGTACTGGTATAATGCCAGATACTCAGAACAATGGGGGCAGGGGGAGGGGAGACTGAAAATGCAGAAGTAAAATCATCAGCATACAGAAAACTGATCTTTGATAAGGGCCCAAAAATTTCAAATGGGAAGCAGATGCCCTCTTCAACAAGTGATGCTAGAAAAAATGTATATCTACCTGCAGAAAAATGAAGCAAGACCCTTACCTAACTCCATGTACATGAGTAAACTCAAAATGGATGGCAGATCTTGAGACATTCTGAAGATAAAGCACCTGTATACATCAGAAGAATTCACCAAGAGAAATAAGAGAGCCCACAGACTAGGAAAATATGTTTAGCAATGACACATCAGACAAAGGCCTTACTACTAAAATCTACAGTACTCTGCTATCCTCCAAAAGGAAAAAAAAAACAAAAAAACAACCTTTTGAGCAAGGCGAGCAAAGCAATGAAGTCCCCGGGGAATAGCAAAAATAGATATTGGGGTCAGCGCATGGCACCCCATAAGACCCAGACTCGACTGAAGAACATTCCTTAAGCTCAACAAACAGACCTGGAACTATTTATAGGCTTTTTTTGGGGTTTCTTATCTTTGTTGTGGTGGTTGTTTTGCTTTGCTTTGACTTGATTTTGTGCTTCCTATTGTATCTGCATGTCTATCTAGATAAGATAGGTGGGATAAACAATCAGGAGGAGAAAAAATGGGACCAATGGTTCTGGGGGGACGCAGGGGTGGGAGGCAGGGGAAAGTAAATGGGTGTTAACAAACCCAGGGACAAGGTAACAACAAATGATCAATAATTGATGGTGAGGAAGACATGGGATGCCTAGTGGGGCCTAATCAAGGACAATGTAACCAAGAGGAATTACTGAAGCCTGAATAAAGGCTGAACATGATAGTAGGGCAAGAGGAAAGTAAAAGGAAATAGAGGAAAGAACTGAGAGGCCGAGGACATCTGTGCACGTCTAAATGCAGGCATGTACATATGTAAATATATTCTCATATAATGATAGGGAAATAGATCTATGTACATATGTTTATAAGTTAAGTATTAAGGCAGTAGATGGATATTGGGCCTCTACTCAAGTATGCCCTCAACACAAGAACACTTTGTTCTAATAACCTGGCATTCTGTACTGCTCACCTTCCCAACACCTTCGCTGAAGAACAATGTGTGCATAAGCAAATGTGGTGAAGAAAGCTGATGGTGTGATGGTGGCCGGCTATCAAAAGATATAGCATCTGGGGTCCTAAAGGTTTGAAGATAAACAAGTGACTGGCTATCTAGCTGATAAGCAACCAAGTCCACATGGAAGAAGCAGCACGCCAGCCTGCGGTTGAAGGGAGACAGCAGTCATTGTAAAACATGAAAAAAATAATAATTTATAACTTCTCAAGGGTTCATTAGGGAGGGGGAAATGAGGAGCTGATATCAAGGGCTCAAATAGAAAGAAAATGTTTTGAAAATGATGATGGCAATGTCTGTACAAATGTGATTCACACAATGGGTGTTTGTGTGGGTTGTAAGAAGAGCTGTAAGAGCCCCCATAAAATGATTATAAATAAATATATAAGGGACTAGAGCAGCAACCCCTTTGGGGTTGGAATGACCCTCTCAGAGGGTCGCCCGATACATAACACTAGCAAACTTACAGTTATGAAGTAGCAACGAAAATAATGTTATGGTTGGGGTCACCACAACATGAGGAACTGTATTAAAGGGTCACAGCATTGTGAAGGTTGAGGACCACTGGACTAGAGCAAGGTTGAAGCTTGTCCAGTAAAAAAATGGTATTTATGACAGTGTTCAAAATCTCCGTCTTATGATTTCTCCCTATTTCTCACCATTCACTGATACAGAGCCAAATACGTTTTAGGCTTTAACTAATTTCTTATACCACAGTTCATTCTATACATTTTTTAAACCCTCAAATAGTTAAAATCATCTTTATATCTTCAAATCACTTATTAGAAGCTGTTAGGAAATCTATGAAAATATAAGAACCACAAAAAAGGTATATAAAAAATATGAAATGTATTTCAAGTTCTTAAAAACCAAAACATAGAGACTGCGGTGTGCAGCAGTTGGCTCAACATGAGAAGGAGAAGCTGTTTAAAAAGCTTAATGCAGACTCTGATAGAAAAGATGCCCATTGCCAAGTCCTTCACGGCTCACCGTAAATGTGAACAGCAAAGTGCTATCCATTTTAAAATCAATCAAGGTGATGCAACGCTTAAAATGCAATTGATTTTGGCTAATTTGCAAGTAGAAAGGTTTAGAACTTGAATAATGTCTTTCCCACTTTAGCTGGTTCAACAGCCTACTCAGTGAGTTGTCTAATTATTAGTCTTGTTTATTTATTTATTTACTTTAGATACGTCCTGTGTGAGATAACTTCTGATTTATTCTAAATGCCCTTGGGTAGATGAAAGAGACCACAGATCAAAAATTTAAAAAAAAAAGGCCACTAGTCAGGGTGATCTAAACAAAGAAAACACTCAAATGCCTGAACTACAATTTTCAAGCTGTGCATTTGGAATTTTAAAAAAAGTGAACCAATTAAGAGACTCCATTTCAGCCTCCTATTAGTGAGAAGGTTGAAAAACAGTAAGAAATTGGAAGAAAATCACTGCAAACCCCATTAGAGGCCGATTAGAATGATGTTAAATTACTCTTTCTGTCTGCCTTCTCTGGTCAGGCAGACTAAAAAGATTGTCATTTCAGGGTCTGTTCGGTTTCCTTCTGTAGTCTTTTAAAAATGTTTTCATAGGGACCACACCATATTTGATTAAGAAAAGGGGTCAGCGTTCCTAATCTTTGAGATCCCTTTATATAATTTCCCCAAAATTTTGCTGCAAGAGAGACATTGTATGAAGTGAAAAACATAATCAATGAAGATAAAACATTCTCAAATACCCAGGGAAAATGCTCTGTATCTTGCAGATGCATTCTGTGTGTGCAGTTGAGAGAAATGTACTAATATGGAGGAAAAAATAATGTGCATACATGCACACGGATAACCATTAACATTGGAGGATTTGATGTATCAGAAAAATGAGAACTGAGTAAAACTTATTAAGCAGAAAAAGTAGATCAAATTGCCTAATTAATCAGATATCTCTTTTCCAAATTGTGTATTATGCAAAGTAATTGCCCTACTTTCCTTTGATAAAATTATTGGTTTATTTGAATGCAGATAATTTAAAATCTGCCTGTAGTAGAGGGGTTTACACCTTACCTTTCAATTTATGAGGTTTTACTGAATATTCACATCATTACTAAAACATTTTGGTAGAGTTATACTTAGTGCTATTATAACTAAAGTTCCAGCAGCATTTGATTTTTCTTTCTTTGTAGAAACTTAAAAGTCTGGTGAGTTGTTCACAATTTCCAGGCCTAAACCCAGTCTGTCTAACTGAAATAGCAACACAATGCAACCCATTTTGTGACTCAGTTCTTGATTGCAGACAGCTGAGATTCAATAGCAGCAGGGTGAATTCAGGACACCATCCAGACATCTATAATAATCCCCCCAGTTTTTCTTTATTCCTGTTTGTTTCTTTGCTTTTTCCCCCTCACTTGAATGCTGCATCAGTGTGTCTGCTACTTTGCCTCTATAATTAAGCAGGACAGCAGAACTGATATGCATTTTGATCATAAAAAACACCCATTCACAAAACGACTAAGAAACATACTAATTGAGTTGTGTGATCTAGAAAGTTTGCTTATTATAATTCCCAGTACCCTACTTCTGACATTTATAAATGATTATAACTTCAAAGTGATAGTCATTACTTTGAGCTTATATAAAACCTCAAACCTGAGGACGCAAGCACCTGCTGCATGAAACAGGATGCAGAGGAGGGTACCAGAATGACTTGCACCATCCCGAAAGACTGCCCTACTCTGAGACTCACATTATCTACACAAACACGTGTATGCTTATTCCGGTGAAGAGAAGTTTCTTGGCCCTTCTATTCTATCCATAGTCTGTATAGGTGCCATCCAATGGTGGGGTGAAAGCATGGGAATAAGGTGCAGAGGACTTTACTGTGGGGATTAAGCCACTGGATATAAAGTTAGTCTTGGTAGACTAG
Source organism: Echinops telfairi (assembly GCF_000313985.2). NCBI lineage: Eukaryota > Metazoa > Chordata > Mammalia > Afrosoricida > Tenrecidae > Echinops > Echinops telfairi. Next base: position 3,294,125 of record NW_022103903.1, read on the forward strand.
AGAAACAAATCCATAGACACACAAATGTGTATAAGAAAGAGATTTATATACAAGAGCAATTGAACACTGAGAAAATATTCCAGCCTAGTCCAGATCAAGTTCATAAGTCTGATATTAGCCCATAGGTCCAAAACCAATCTATAAAATCCTTTTCAGACTCATGAAACACATGCAATGACGACAAATGTAGAAGATCACAGGCCAGTGGGTAGAGAGTCCTTGGATCCCGTGGCATTGGAAACATCTCAGCGCTGGCAGGAGTCAGGGTAGGTCCATGTGTCTTGTCAGCTGCTATATCTCCCAGGGTGTGAGCAGAGTCTCCCACCTCCAAGGAGGAAATAACAGATTTCCCAGTATTCTCAGGAGAAGGCCATGCCCACACAGAGGTCTCATTGGCTATGATCTGATTGACAGGCTAGACTCCAGCCCTACATTCTTAATCCTCAAATTGACAAATGATTATATAACTACAACATGAGCCTTCTCAGAAGCAGGAACAAAGAACCTCATGGCCACCAAGAAATATGGGCCATGAGCTGAGCACTTCAAAGATTCTTGCAAGGAGACATGGCTATAGCAGTAGAGTGCTAGAAGTCACAGCACCAAAAGTATGAACCAGGAGCAATGGGCTTCTAAGACTAAGAACAAATAAATCTGAATGTGTTCTGGCAGGAGGCAGTATGCACAGTTGAGTATCCTTTGGACATTTATTAGCATTAAAGGTGCCCTCTAACACTTGCTAGAGTAGCGCAGAGGCCATGGGGGCCTTACTTAAAGACCTAGGTCCCGAGAAAGTCATGCCTGCCAGCATGTGTGAGAAGAGGCACTGAGAACCACAGAACTGCATCCATAACACTTTGTAACTTGTTGGCTTTCATCATAAAGCTTCCTAATTGTGAATGTTGTCTGTGCTTTCAGTGTGGTTTATCCAACAGATTATTGGACCCAGAAGAAAAGTGGATTGCCATGGGAGGGATACTGTATATACTCATGTATAAGCTGACTTTACAGCACATTTTTCATCCAGTTTTTGTGATAGAATTAGGTGCCTCGGCTGATATTCGGATCGGCTTCTACTACAGTATATACAGTAGTTGGTATCAGAATAGATGTCTGAATGTTGGAGGATGGAGGCAAGGCTGACCTCTGCCTCCTGGGGACCATCTTTGGGCAGATGTGGAGTAAGATTCTTCTCCCCACTAGTGAAGCCGAGGAAGTCACAATTGTTTTGTTTGAGCCTCTTGTGGCAGCCACGGTGTCAATTCATTAACTTCACAATGTTACTCTTTTTGGTGACCTACTTCACTAGGGACAGGTATCTCCTGAAAACATGTCCAAACTGCAGGAGACAAAGTCTCACCATCCTCACTTAAAAAGAGCATTCTGCGTGTACTTCCTCCAAGATAGATTTGTGTATTCTGGAAGTCCATGGTACTTTCATTTGTTTTCTCCAACACTCTAATTCAAATACCTCAATCATTTCCCAGGCTTCTTTATTGATCGTCCAGCTTTCACAAGTGTAGTAAGGAGATTGCAAATGTCATGGTGTAAGTCAAGTGCATCTTAGTCTTCAAAGTGGCCTCTGTGCTCTATACTCTATAATACTTAAATTAGCTTTTGTGCAGTAGCTTTTTCCCAGTGCAATACATGGTTTTATTTCTTTGACTACTGTTTCAGTGTGCATTGAATGTGGACCTTAGTAAAATAGAATTCTTGAAAACTTGTATTTTTCTTTGCTTATCATAATATTATCTACTAGTCTAGTCGTGGAGTTTTGCTTTCTTTACATTGAGCTTATTTATTTATTTATTTAAAATCATTTCATTGGGGGTTCGTGCAGCTCTTACCACAATCCATATATATAAAACCATGTATCAAGCACATCTGCACAAATGTTGCCATCATCATTTTCTACTTCCTCATTTTTTTTTCCTTCCCCCACCCTCCTTCCCCCATGAATCCTTGATAATTAATAAGTTGGGGCGATACATCGATCATTGTGATTGGTTCCCACTTACTACCCCCTCCCCCCACCTTCCCTTACTCTCTTAGTATTGCTACTCTCATTATTGGTCCTGAGGGGTTCATCCGTCCTGGATTCCCTGTGTTTCGAGCTCTTATCTGTACTAATGTATGTGTTCTGATCTAGCCAGATTTGTAAGGAGAATTAGGCTCATGATAGTGGGGGCGGTGGGGTGGGGGGAGGAAGCATTAAAGCAATAGAGGAAGTTGTGTTTTTCATCAGTGCTATACTTCACCATGACAGGCTCATCTCTTCCTTGTGACCTTTCTGACAGGGGATGTCCAACTGACTACAGATGGCTTTGGGTCTCCACTCTGCCCGCCCCCTCATTCACATCAATATGATTTTTGTTTTGTTTTGGTCTTTGATTCCTGATACCTGATCCCATGGACACTTCATGATAACACAGACTGGTGAGCTTTTACCATGTGGGCTTTGTTGATTTTCAGTTAGATGGCCACTTGTTTATTTTCAAGCCTTTAAGACCCCCAGACACTATATCTTTTGATAGTCAGGCACTATCAGCTTTCTTCACCACGTTTGCTTATGAACCCTTTCTGTTTTGAGCAATCATGTCAGAGAAGGTGAACATCACAGAGTGCTGAGTTATTAGAACAAAATGTTCTTGTGTTGAGGAAGTCCTTGAGTGGAGGCCCAATGCTCATCTGCTGCCATAATATTTTCTAAATAAATATATGAACATAGATCTATTCCCCTATCATTATATATACATGTATTTACATATACAGTGAACCCTCGTTTATCACGGTTAATCGTTCTAGACCCTACCGTGATAAATGAAATTCCGCGAAGTAGGATTCCTTATTTGTAAATCAAATATTTTCCTAGTTAGAGCATAGAGGACATGAAAAAACACCGTTTAGTCACCATTACACTCGTATTACCCAATTTACTAAACGAAAAAGGGAAAATACAGTAAAACATTTTGGACGTTACAATTATCATTTATTATTTATTATATTATTTATGGCATCAAGCGTGTACAGTATGAGCCAATCAGTGGCAGTAATGACAGAGCATGCGCTGTTACGCAAAAACCGCGATAGAGTGAAGCCGCGGAAGTCGAAGCGCGAAGTGGAGAGGGTTCACTGTACACATGCCTGTATTTAGGCCTCTATAAATATCCTTTGCCTCCCAAATCTTTCCTCTATTTCCTTTTACTTTCTTCTTTTCCCACTGTCATGTTCGGCCTTCATTCGGTTTCAGTAATTCCTCTCGGCTTCATTGCCCTCGATCAAGTCCCCCCCACCCCACCCCCAAGCATCCTATGCCCACCTTGCCTTAGATTTAGATAATTTGTTTTTCCCTTTTCCCTGGGTTTGTTGGCACCCCCCATCCTTTCTCCCACCTCCCCCTCTCCAGGGTGCCCCTGGAACCATCAGTCCCATTGTTGTCCCTCCGATGTTCATCCTGCCTATCTTGCTTGTCCAGAGAGATATGCATAGACAATAATATGCACAAGTTTGTAATCCATACTGAAGGCTACAGTATTTGATCTTTATCAGCAAATGCTGCAAGTCCTCTTGGCTTTAAATAAACACAATTGTATTATCTGCATAGCTTGTTATTGAGCCTTTTTTCAATGTTCCTACCTTCTCTTATTCTTATAACTTAGCTTTTCTAACTATTTTCTCAGCATAATTAGAGAAAAGGACACAATCTAGCACACATTGTTCCTGATTTTAAATAAAATTTAATCACAGGGGTGGGGCAAGTTTGACTCCGGGACTATATAAAGTCTGAGAAATCATCAATATCAGCTAACATCACCTGCCTTGCAAAAGAGAAGAAGTTCCAACATCACATGTGGATGAATCATTAAATAAATGCTTGACCAGTATTGTCTGTCAATAATGTTATAAATATCCTATTGGTTCTGGCAGATAAATAGGTTCCCCACCCCTGCTCTATCTTCTCTTCTTTTAAAAACTGCCTCTTGCTGTATGTACAAATTATACATGAGCACAATGAAGCGTCTGGAATTCTCATTCTTTGCAATGTTATCCAAAGTTTATTATGATCCACACAGTAGAACGCCTTTGCATAGTTAATGAAATACAAGTCAACATGTTTCTAGTGTTAATTTCTTTCAGCCAACATTTATCTGACATTTATCAGCAATAATATCCCTCATTACACATCCTCTCCTGAATATGGTTTGAATTTCTGGGAGCACCCTGTTGATATACTGCTATAACAATTTTTGAATCATCGTCAGTAAAATTTGTATTTTCATATGATATTAATGATATTGCTCTCTAATTTCCAAATTCTGTTTAGTCCTTTTTTTTTTTTAATTTTAGAAAAGGCACAAATATGGATCTCTGTCAGCCAATTGGCCAGGTAGCTGTCTTCTCAATTTGTCACAGATTAGAGAGTGCTTCCAGCACTGCCTGGGGTAGTGGAAACATTTCAATTGGCTTTCCTCAGTTCTCAGAGCCTTGTTTTTCACTAATCCTTTCTGAGCAGTTTGGATTTCTTCTTTCAGTATTATTAGTTATTGATCATATGGTACCTCTTGAAATGGTTAAATGGCAACCAACTCTTTTTGGTATTTGGTAACTCTGTATTTTTTCCATCTTCCTTTTAGGTTCCCTGAATCATTTTGCCCATAGACACCTTAAATATTGCAAATTGAGCTTGACATTTTTTTCTTTAGATATTTCCACTTGAGATATGATAAGTATGTTTCTTTTGGTTTTCTAGCACCAGGTATTTGAAGATTTCATGATAACGCTCCACTTTATCTTATCAAGCGGCCTTTTGATTTTTTTTTTTTAGCAATACTACTTCACTTCTTTTCTTTCCTTTAGTTACTCTATATTTGAGAGCAAGTTTCAGAATGTCTTCTGACAACCATTTAAGCCTTTTCTTTCTTTCATGCCTTCTTAAGGGCCTTTTGTTTTCTTCATATGTGATGTTATTTATCATCATATCTCATCAGGTCATTCGTCATTAGTGTTTGGCACATCAAATATGTTAAGATGTTCTTTAAATTTAGGTGTAACACATTCAAGGGTTGTACTTGAGCTCTTTTGGATTTCTTTCAATTTCTTCAGGTTTAACATGAAATTGAACATGAGCAATCTGTTTCACAGTCAGCCACTGGCCTTATTTTGCCTGCTTACATTGAGCTTCTCCATTGTTTCTTCCCAATTTGTTTCCTGTTTTTACCATTTGGTGCATTCCATGTATGTAATTCACATTTATGATGTTGAAAATAGTTTCATTTGACAATGAAAAAGTAATTGGTTTTGCAAAATTCCATCATGCAATCTCAGCTTCACTGAGGCCATGTTTTTCAACCACTAATCTTTCCTTTTTGTATCCAATGTTTGCATTCAAATCGCCAATGATTATCAATGCATCTTGAATGCATATTTAGATAATTTCAGACTTGAAAGGCAAAATTCTTCACATTCTTCATTCCTGGCTTTACTGGTTATTGAGTAAATTTGAACAATAATTGTATTGTCTAGTTTTCCTTGTAGGCTTGTAGACATTATCTTACCACATTTAGACTACACTTCAAAATAGATCTAGAATGTTCTTTTTGATGATGAAACTGATACCATTCCTCTTGAATTTGTAATTTCGAGTAATTTCCAGTAAACCATAAGCGTCTTATACTCAACATGGCAATACTAATGCTTTTCGGCTCTCTAATAACTAGGATGCTTATCTTAAAGCATTCCATTTCAGTTTTAACAATGTCCAGTGTTTTTGGATGCTTGCTTAGTCCATTACATGTTCCAATGATTAATGGATGCTTCCAGCTGTTTCTTCTTATTTTGAGTCTTGCATTTTAAGTCAGTAAAGGTCAGACTTATCTATGTCATTAAAATGGACTTTACTTTGGGGAGGCACGTCCTCCAGTCCTATTTTGAGTGTCTTTAAAGCTGAGGGGCTCGTCATTATATCTCTGATGGTGTTTTGCTCCTAGTCAAATTTTTTTATTGACTAATTTTTTAAATTGACAATCTATTTCTTTTCCTTCTATCTTGTCTGTTCTTAGTCTGGAAACTCTGGTGACATAGTTTTAGGCATCACAGTAATGTGCAAGCAACACCATTACAAATTAGTCAATATGGGGTTACTGAATGTACATATCCCATTTCCATAGTGCTTTGGGGTGTAGTGGTTACATGTTGGGCTGCAATCCATGTGGTTAGCAGTTCGAAGCCACCAGCAGTTCAGGAGAAATACAGAGGTTTCTACTCCTTCAAATAGTCTCAGAAACCCACAGAGGAGTCACGATGAGTCAACACCCATCCAATAGCAGTGAGTGTGTCTTTTTAAATATTTTCAGAAAAAAAAGTGAGAGGAATATGATAATACACATACTATGTGTATTATGCTGAATTCATAATGCACTAAAAGTTACTGGATTGTCCATGTTCTTAAAACAGCTCATCTAACCCAAATGTGTATATGCACCCCCAAACATGCTACACAGCCACTAACACATGAAGGGAGCATGCAGGCACTCTACTGCTTTATTGCATAATAGTCACCGGGCAACATTAATTGGTCAGCTTTCAGGTAGATTAATACTGCCCACCATTGATTTCTCTTAGCTGACATCTGATAGTTACATATACATACAGGTGCGAGTGAGTATTTCAAATTGACAAATACACAGGTATTAGAAGAGTTCAAGCTTCTCCTTGTCCTTGAACTCTATACTTCCCATCTGCCTTGTCTTGCTAACTGCAGGGACAACAGACTTCCACACTAATTCTCCTCCATAATTCCATTTTATCAGAGGGAGATTTCTGGTTTCTCGGGCCCTTCTGCACCTTCCAATTTATTCACTGACAGCAGTGTTAGATATTCTGGGCAATGACTTTTCTCTGATACTATTACTCCACTTTTAGATTCTCGCTTCTCAAATGTCTCCTATGATATATATAAGTTCTTATTTCTATCATAAATCCCTTAGGATTTATCCATAGAGGTTTTACTTCATTTATTGAATCCTGGCTTATGTAGGCATTTGGCCAATTCTATTTGTCATTTCCCCAAGTGTTTTGTTTTATCTCTGTTTTCCTATATCAATATGCATCACTGACCAAAATGCCTGACTTCTTTCCTAAAGCCTGATGACTTGCTGGTGACGATTTCCCTATATTTCAAGATGTCTGGCTTGGAATCATATCCTCTAAGCAACATTCCTACATGGAAGGAGTTAAAATTGTAGTCTCTTTTCTCTCTCCAATCTCAAAGCATTTTATGTACACCTCTATTACAGCATGTATTATTCGACTGAGTGAGGAAGGATTAACTTTATTAACTTTTGAGTTTATTTTTTCTTCTGAAGTGATTGTAGAAATGAGTAGGCACAGAGAGCATGCAATTTCAATACCGCTTGGCTAGTGTGCAAGCACAGTCCGCTTTGCTACCACATGTGGGTTTCTCCAACGTCAATTAAGGAACTAATGGAAGTTCTTAACATTTTTTTTCTTTGGAAAGGAAAACCAAAAGAAGCTGGAGTAGTATTAATAATTTTCATCAGGAAAGAAAATAGCCTTCAGCTCATCTGTCAAATTGGTAGAAACGCTTTCAGCTTTACTTTAGAAAAGTCAAACTGAATATGCGCATGCAGGGCCCTTTCCCCAGTGAGATTCTCCCTGGCTTTGCAAGCTTTTCATCCAGTGAAAATTTTCCCTGCCTCTTGTGGCCACTAAATGGCAGGCCCCTGGCTCAGAAGTCAGCTTGCTCTGCATCATCCCAGTGCCCACAAGACAATGCTTCTCATCTATTACTCAGATCTTTTCTTTGTCTTTTCCTTTTTTAAATAATTATATCTTACCCGAGGTAGAATCCAACCATTCTGAACTGTCTGCATCTTTCATATTATATGTTAATATTAGGTTAAGAATTTACATTAACTTTGAATCTTGGCCCAACTCTATTTTTTTCAGTGTGCAATTTTACAGCAAAAAGGTTATGCAGGAACATAAATTTTGTTATAAAGGAACTATCTGTACCTCAAATTATCTTTATTAAGGCTTCCTGATCATGTTCATATTAATATGCTAAAATGAATTAATGCCTGGTATTTACATGTAGAATTACAGTACCTATGTAGACAAATATTCACGTATAAATATGTGAATATATATATATATATATATATATATATATATATATACATACATATATATTACATATTGATTTAAACTTTTTTGTGTAAGAATATTTGCCCTAATTGGGGAGGGGTGAGTGTTTAGTGAAAGATGCAGAACTTAAACTTTAAAAGAGGTTGTAGTTTGTAGGACAGATGGTTAACTAAAAGCCAAATACAAATGTGTGTGTGTGTGAAGTGGAAGTTTGAGATTTTATAGGAAGCTGTTATCAGGAAATCTAACCTGATCTAGTGTTCAGAAAGAATATTCTGAAGAAAATGGTATTTATACAAGATCTACCTTCAATTTATTTTCGTTGACCAAAATGCCTTGCTTCTTTTCCTGAAGACTGATGAATTGCTAGTGAAGGCTTACCTACGTATCAAGATGGGGAGGCTTAGGTGTCTGAGAAGGTAGTCAGAAGAAAGACATGGTCATGACAGATAGAGCAAATGTAACTCAATTCACTTCACTTACTGTAGTTAGCCTAACTTGTGCCAGGTTTTCCTTGACACTGACCTCAGTGTCTTTAGACTATTTATAACTTGCTGTGTGGCTCAGAGCAAACATACTTCCTGGAAAAGCCTACAGATAACTCTGAGGACCATCCCCAAATGCTAAATCCTGCTGCCCGGTTAATGTACAGAGACATCCTGAACCTGGTTTACCACTTAAAGAATCATATTGTTTTGTCTGTTTGGTAATGGTCAAAACTATATCCTATAATTATCTTGTAACCGGACTCCATATAAAACAACTGCATGTAACTCCCACAGTGTGAATTCCAGAGAAAAAAAGCATATGTTCTCAATTCATTCTGATTCAAATGGGGTTCCATTAAGTTAGCCTGCACTGCTGTCAGTCGCCTTCTAATAAAACATTCTTTTTCACTCTTACTGGGTGTATTGGTTTGGGTAGACTACAGAAACAAATTCATGGACACTCCCACACGAGTGTAAAGAGCTTTATATAAAAAAGCAGCTAAATATTGTGAAAACATCCCAGCCCAGTCCAGATTAAGTCCATATGTCCAATATTAGCCGATATGTCCGATACCAATCTATAAAGTCCTCTTCAGACTCACAAGGCACATGCAATGATGCCAAATGCAGGAAGACCACAGGCCAGTGGGTGCAAAGTCTTGTGGATTCAGTGGTGGTAAGAAGCATCTCAGTGCTGGCAGGGGTCTCCATGCAGCTCCACCAGTTTCCGGGGCACAGAGTCTATCAGCATAATGTCGTGAGTCTTGTCTGTAGAGCATCTCTCAGGGTGTGGGTCTAGAGTCTTATCAGTGGAGAGTCTCCAATGGAGTGAGCAGAGAGAGTGTGTGTTTTCCACCTCCAAGAAGGAAATACAGGAATTCTCAGAATTCTCAGGGGAAGGCCATGCCCACACAGAGGCCTCATTGGCTATACAATGATCTGCAGGCTAGACTCCACCCCTACACTCTCAACCCTCAAATTGACATCAGATTATGTAACTACTACACGGGAAATTAGTGAATTAGATCTGCTGCTCCAGGGCATAGACTCTTATTAGAAGTAATAAACCAGTGTCCAATGAAGGGCCCATTATAGCAGTACTGAATCTATCTCTCTAAGGACCTGGCACAACTCAAAGCAGAGCCCCAGGATGAGAGGGTGTGCAGCCTCCCCTTAGTTTATGGAAACCTCTACCTGTGGTGGCCAATGAAAGGAGACCAGATAGGAACTGGAAACACAGGGAATCCAGGGCAGATGATCACTTCAGGACCAGTGGTGTGAGTGGCCACACTGGGAGGGTAGAGGGAGAGTGGGTTGGAAAGAGGGAACCTATTATAAGGAACTATATGTGACCTCCTCCCTGGGGGACAGACAACAGAAAAGTGGGTGAAGGGAGATGTCGGACAGGGCAAGATATGACAAAATAATAATTTATAAATTATCAAGGGCTCATGAAGGAGGTGGGAGCAGGGAGGGAGGGGAAAATGAGGACCTAATGCCGGGAGCTTAAGTGGAGAGCAAATGTTTTGAGAATGATGAGGGCAATGAATGTACAAATGTGCTTTACACAATTGATGTATGTATGGATTGTGATAAGAGTTGTATGAGCCCCTAATAAAACGATTAAAAAAAAGAAAGAAAGAAAGGAGACCAAGCCCACCATATATTTGGGGTCTCGGTGCTCCCTTTGCATTAACATGACAGGTTTGGGTCTGAGAAGATAGGGTTTCCCTTTGTGATAGATGATGCAGGAAATTTTCTCCTAGCACCAATCCCCATGCTCAATGTAAGTAGAGCTCAATCAATTAAGAAAGCAGCCTGTACGAAGCAACCACCCATCAATTGCACCTAGCAGTTGGACTATACTCACATAAACTCCTCATAGCAACAATACGTTAAATTCCATGTCACTGGATAAATTATTGATGCGATCAATGCAATCTGCTGATACTCTGAGGGGATGATTGAAAATGTTTTCGTTTTTTGATTCTGGTTCTGTTCATTGTTTTTGTCATAATATGGCCTCCAAAATAATCCAGAGTGATTCATAACCCAGGGACAACATGGATTCTGGGCTCCCACGTAATTCTAGCCCTAATTCAAGAATAGTGAGTTCTGACAATATGACCCTGCTCGATACTCACTTTCATGAGCAGATCACTAAAGATAAGGTGCTACAGCAAGTGTATTGAAAAGGCAAACGGTGTTCAACTATCGACTGAAATAGTGTAAAGGCTTGTATTCCAACCATCAGTCTTCCAAGCGAGGAGTCAACTGAGTCCACAGGGAAGAAAAACACCAGTCTCTGTTATACAAAGATGACAATAACAAAATCCAAATATGATGAAGGGAAAAGTATCAGAACTAAAACTGTAAACATCGAGGTTGTGGAAAGCTATGGAGGATGGTGGGAAACCACATCTGCAGATAGTCTGGTCCGATTGGCCTCAGGCTGATCACCTCTAGACACCTCTAGCTGTTTGAGGGACTCAAACAGCTTTACAATCTAGACCAGCGGTTCGCAACCTGTGGGTTGTAACCATTTTTGGGGTCGAAAAACCCTTTTACAGGGGTCGCCCGATTCATAACAGTAGCAAAATTACAGTTATGGAGTAGCAACAAAAATAATTTTATGGTTGGCGGTTCACCACAACATGAGGAACTGTCTTAAAGGTCGTGGCATTAGAAAGGTTGAGAACCACTGATCTAGACAGAGATTATTGTAAACTTGATTATGGTGAATCAAACCATGGTATATGATATTGGTCAGTTGACCTCTCTCTTGACCCAACCTCTGTTTCTTGATTGTTCTAAGAAATGTTTCTTGAGTGTTCCAAGAAAGAATTTTTTTTTCTGGATTTTTAAAATATTGTTAGTGGATTTTTCTTTCTTACTTTTTATTTTTATATTATTATTATTGTTTTCTTCTTTCTGTTTCACTTTGTTTTTGCTTTTTTTATTGTTTCTGTTAGGTTTGCCAGTTTAGCAAGTACAGAAGGAGTGGATGCATAGAGACATTAACTGATGCAATGGTTTATCAGGGGTGGGGGTGGGTGGGGGTGGTGAAATGGGGAACAATCAATGAATGCAAGAGTGGGCATTGGAGATAATTGTGAGGATGCATATACAACTCTTTTTATAAGTGGTTTAACTAAGGATGTGTATGAAATCTGAATATTACGTCAAGAAAACAACTTAAAAAAGAAAGAAAGAACCCAAACTTGACCTACAGTTGCCATGGGTAAAGGAGAAAGAGTTCTCGCTTAGCAGGCATTGAGTTCATGTTAATGGTGGTAGAACTATTTGGAGAGGGATAACAATAGTCGTTGTGCAACACAAAAGTTATAATCAATTGCACTGGATTATACATGTAGAAGTTGTTGAACTGATAAATGCTTTGTTGTGCATAGTTTTGCCAAAATTGAAAAAATATTGCATGAATAACAATGAGTAGAGGGAAAAAGAAAATGTTCTAAAATGTATTGTGTTAAGGTTTTCACAACTCTTTTTGATACAGTGGAACTATTGAATTGTATGATATGAGAATGCAATGCCAAAAAAAAAAAAAAGAAGAAGAAAAGAAAAGATGTCAGGTACTTATGATATTACACCAGCCTTTTGCTGCCTCTAACTGATACCTCTGGAAGCAAAACCTGGAAGTCTACTGAGCTGACCCTTTTGCTATGATTCAAAATGTTTCTCGTGTATTTGCTTCTCATCTCCCAACGTGGGCTGACTAGCAGGCATTATTAGATTCCTTTTTTGTGGCTGAATGAAGGGGAATGTTATAATCCAACAAGTCAGAGAAGGAAGGGAAGGAAAACACAGCGAAGAGAGAGGAGTTGGTGGAACTCCCCCAACAGGAGCTGTATTAACTGGAGAGGCAAGTCGAAAACACCAGATGAAGGTAGAAGGACATTTGGTTGCTTGATGGGAATTTATTCTTTATGAACTGAAGCACCTCAACAAGTGAACTTCAGCAAAATAAAATAAATCTTGCAAGGCCCAGAAGAAACCTCCTCTGTTGTTGGTTTTGTTGTTGTTGTTTTGCAACTGATTGATTTCCGGGTTCTGGAGATTATATTAATATTGATCCAGAAGTAGAACAGAATGCTTCCTTTTGGCGTGATTTTCCTTAGCCTGAGTATTCAAGGCCACCAAGACAAGTCACAGAAAGTAGAGCAGGGCTAAGGACACTGCTGACCTTGCAATTGGTTGAGATTGCTTACAAAGTTTACACTATGAGAGACCAGATCAGGGAAAGAGCCAGGAAACAGGAGAAAGATCAGGATATGGGAAAAACAAGCTTCCATACTGGCCACTGCTCCTAATGACCCAGTGAGACAACACTTGGATACAAAGGCATGACAGGCTGAAATGAATCAGGGTGCCTTTTACAAGGAAAAATGCTGGAAGCATGAGTGCAGGAAGAAAAGGGAAGAGCAGGAAGAAGTACAGGAATTCAGTAGGTATGAGAGTGAGTTCCAAGAAGTAGTAAGGGAAAAGGAAGATGAGAATTGAAGATAATTAGGGTCATACAATAATCCTTATCCCTCCTAGCGAGCCCTCTGGTTAAAGTGACGGTGGGGGGAAACCCTGTAGCCAGCAAAAATGGCTTGGAGATTGCAGGAAACAGCATTGGCAGGACATATGAGGCATTTACCACCCCTCAGGCAAGGAGTGGAGCCCTGGTGGCATCATAGTTTGGGCTGCAAACTGCAAGGTCAGCGGTTCAAAACCTCCATACTTCACTCCAATGGAGAAAGATGAAGCTTTCCTGTAAAGAGTTAGTCCTGGGGACACACACACACACACCAGAGCAGTTATACTTGTCCTATATGGTCGCTATGAGTTGGAATGACTCCACAGCAGTGACAGGCAAGGAGTCCTATAGCAGCATGTGGACAATCTCCTCATTGCACGTGTTATGAAAAGAGCACTCTATTCCAAAGTCAATAATGATGTTGACCTCTCTGACTGAACCTGAGAAACTACAAGCCAGCAGACAGAAGATAACTATTTAGGCTTTTTAATAACTCAATGGGAGTGAAGACTTCCACAATAACACAGGGCCATATCCTGGCTTGCCCCACCCAGAGGTTTTAACCCATTGGGGTTGGGGGAGCATTTCTTGAAGTGGAGGGATTTTGTTCAATCTGGATCCCCCTGATTTTGGGATATTAGCAGAGTCTCTTTATTTAGCTATCCATGGGGCCACCTGCAGCTCTTTCAGATGGAACTCTGAGTGCCTGCAGGCATTTAAAAAGCTAAAACAAGAACTGATGACAGCCCATGACTGAGACTTGGATTACATAAAGCCCTTTGATGTCTCTGGTCAAGGAGAGACAAGGGTGGTTGTGGGGCTTGTGGGGGTATTCATTGAGACTGTAGGACCCTGAAGACACACACTCACCAATATTTTCTAAGAACTTGGGAATTGGTAGATTTACTCGGGGACATAAAATGACTATACTTTAGCTTTCACTTGCTATGCCAGAACAACAACACAAACACATAGTTGTGGCTCACTGCTAGATGCCTAGCCTTGCCCAAGATCCAACTGCTAGGATGCCCACACCTAACTCTGAGGGCCAACCCTGAATGGCCTGAGCTTGATCTCAGTCCCAGCAGCAGGAGTGGAATGTGGGACTTGCCCTTGACAGCAGCAGCAGAGCAGCATTGGCAATCACAGCTAAAAGCAGCCCAGGATACAGCAACAGCAATGCATGGGTTTTTTTGGCAGAGACCAGTATTAGAGCTTAGCTATGCTTATAGGAGCAATGATACTTACCAGCTCCCAGGAGTGGGCGCCTGTCGGACACAGCAGCTCACATCTACCCAGGTCAAGGTTTGGTTCTAGAATCTGGTTGACTGGTGCAATAAGCAGTGCCAGGACAAGTCCCCAAAACTGGCAGCACAGGAGAGACCTTCATTTCAGCATCCACATGTTAATATGCTGTTATTTCACTTGCGCCCATCAACACATTTGACAAAGAAACCATGCTTGATTCGGTGTATGAAATATTTCCAAGTGTTTATTGATTCATTTTCATAATGGACGAAGACATTTTCTTGTAGAACAAAGAGAGCCCAGGAAGTTGCTCAGGCCTCTTGAAATAATTCATTCCCAGCTTGGGCCTCCCATCCCTAATTTGAATAATCATAATAAGATACATTAAGATAGTTAAAGTTTATTGTGTCAACCTGGCCAATAAACACATGTGGGAGCAATTGAAGGGTGGAGAGATAAATGGCTTGATGAGTCTTGCCTTTCTAGTTCTCAGATTTCATGCTCTCTGATGGTTGGACCAGGGTGCAGCTGCCTTAGCCAATTCCCTGCTTCAGCTGGCAAGGCTTACTTCCTGCAAGGCATCCCTGAGGAAAAGCCACATGGACCTACTCCAATGCATCCCTGAGTGCTGGAGCAGCCATGTGGAGACCCCTGCCAGTGCTGAGATGCTTACATGCTCGCTGATTCAGTTTTCCTCCTGCAGTCAGCATCATTGCATGTGCTTTGTGAGATGGAGGAGTATTTTGTGGATTGGTGTTGGACATATGGGCTAAAGTTGGACTTATGGACTTGGGAAGCACTGGGTTGGGATGCTTTCTTAATGTATACCTACCCTTTATATAAAACTCTTTCTTATGCACATGAGTTTCTGTGGATTTGTTTCTCTAATGTACCCAGACAACATGCACATTTTCTCTCTAAGTAGTTCAAGAATTATCTTCCATCATAGGAATAAAGTAGAAACTCGATTGGGCTCTATTGACCATAATCAAGAGGAAAAAAGTAGAAAGACTTAACCAAATTTTAAAGAAACAGCTCGGTGAACTATATCAAGGAACTAAATTGTCTTGAACTGGTGTTTTGCCTTTACCTTTATCAAGACCATACTTGCTCAATTTTCTGCCCCAGGGGCCCACTACCCAGTTTAGAAATGCATTTGTTATTAGTAACTGGCTTTCTTAACCTCAGTGCTATCCAAATTTCATAAGACATTGAGAGTGAGAGTGCTTGACAGAAGTCATTGAACACTATTTTCAACCAGGAGATCATGTGTTCCTTCAAACAGGAAGTGACTTTTCACTTCAGCCAACCCAACTGTAAAGTTAAAAGGAGTGAAACCTTGGGTTTACCATACAGGATAAGCCATCCAAGGCTTTAGCTGAGATCTCAAGACCATAGGAAACTTCAGAAGCAGTGACTAGACTCTTCAACTGCTTCAAGACCTTAAGGATAAGTGTGATACCAGAAGAGTTTTCCACATCATCCTTCACTTTCATCCTCAAAACACTAATTAGGAATGTGTTTTTGCTTTTCTCAGGTGACAGTGGGGTTGTTTGATTTAATTGTCAATAATCAAATGCACTGTAGTTTTAATGATATGGTCCTTACTCAAGTACACATATTGCAGTTTTTACCTTGTGACACCATAGATACCTGTGTTAGTCTGGGTACTTTGAAGAATCAAATCCACAGAAACTCATGTATAAGAGAGTTTTATATAAAGGTTAAGTGTGCATCAATAAAACATCCCAACCCAGTGCTGCCCAAGCCCACAAGTCCAACATTAACCTATATGTCTGACACCAATCCACAAAGTCCTCCTCCATCTCACAAAACAGACGCAATGATGCTGACTGAAGGAGGAAAGCCAAATCAGTGGATGTATAAGCATCTCAGGGCTGGCAGGAGTCTCCACACGGCTGCTCCAGCACCCAGGGCTGCATCTGGGTAGGTCCATGTGGCTTCACCTCAGGGATGTCTTGCAGGAAGTGAGCCTTGCCAGCTAAAGCAGGGAACTGGCTAAGGCAGCTGTACCCTGGTCCAACCATCAGAGAGCAAGAGACCAGAGAACTAGAAAGGCGAGGCTCACTAAGCCATTTATCCCTCTGCCCTTCAATTAACCCCACATGTGTTTATCAGCCAGATTGGCACAATAAACTAACTATATCAATACCTATATCCCCGCTAATTCTACTGGCACATATAATTTATTATGTCACTAGCTCTAAGCCTTTTACAGAAGTTCTTAAATATAGCTAGACCTTCCAGAGAACTGGATTTAAATGAATATTGTAATAATGACCCGCATCTCCTTAGCAAATTTTAATTTGAGTCTCTTGCTCTTTTTCTAGTCAATGTCTCAGGACTGGCTGCTCATGCCCACAAGGAAATGAGCACTTCAGGGTGTCTCATAGTTAAAACTCTCAGGCGCCTGATGCCAGTAGTCAGGAATTAGACCAAGGTAGCAGACAAAGAAGGCCAAAGCTTTTTATGGGCTATATCATCCCAATGACCCTTGATTCTCAAAACTTGGAAAGAGTGTTAATTCAAACCCTAGCTTTGAAGCAGGCATATGTAACAAAATTTACTTTACTTATTGCAGTTAGCCTAGCTCATGCCAGATTTTCCTTGGCCCTCACCTCTGTCACTTTGGGATATTTACAACTTGCTGTGTGGCTCAGAGGCAAATGAAATGCTTCCTGAGAGGGGCTCCAGATAACTCCGAGAATCATCCCCAAAGCTAATTTATGCTATCTCGTTAGGCAACAGATATCTAGAGATTGGCCTAAGACTTAAAGTACTTTATTGTTCTGTCTGCTTGCTCATTGTCAATAACTGTTTCCTGTGATTATCCTGAAACCTGAGTTAATATAAAAGAACTGTGTGTGACTAGCTCCAAGGCATGAATTACAAAATAAAAAGGATATATCTATGACTTCTATGAATTGTGATTTCAAACAGAATGCCATTAAGACACTCTGTCTTGCTATCTTCTTGCTGGTGTCACTTGCTGAAAAAAACACCCCGTTTCTCTCTCCTACTTGGAGTTAGTGAATTGGCTCTGCTGCTCCAGGGCAAGGACCCTTATTAGAGATAACACAAACACTATATGTGAGAGTGGTGACAGCGGGAAAAGCATGAAACATTTAGGAAACTGAAGTCATTTGAAGCGCCAAGTTTGAAGGTGGACGAGAAGAGAAGATACAGGCAAAGAGAAGTTTATGGACAGTCTTACTGACTGCTTTAAGGATACAGGACTTAATCTGCTAACAACAAGGAGTAACTGGATGTTTTTATACTATGAGATTATTTTTAATCAGATGTGTATTTTAGAAAAAGATAATGCTGATTACCATATATACTAGAGTATAAGCTCACCCAAATATCAACAAAGGCACCTAATTTTAGCACCAAACCTACGCCAAAAACCTTGGCTTACAGATGAGTATATGCGGTAGGTAGATCACAGGTACAAAACACTGTAGTCTGTGAAACAATTAGGAAGCTATTTCAGAAAGTCAAGAGAGAAACAATAGTAGTCTGATGAAAAGCAGACTGGGTCTTAGATGCCTGATACTTAATCCCATCAACACCTCATGATCACACAGGTTGGTATAGCTTTACCATGTGGGCTTTGTTGTTTCTCAGCTAGATGGCCAGTTATTTATCTTCAAGCCTTTAAGACCCCAGATGCTACATCTTTTGATAGCCAGGAACCATCAGCTTTCTTCATCACATTTGCTTATATGTACTCATTTTGTCTTCAGCAATCGTGTCAGGAAGGTGAGCATCACAGAATGCTGGATTATTAGGACAAAGTGTTCTTGTGTTGAGGGAGTACTTAAGTAGAGGGTCAATGTTCATCTGCAACCTTAATTATTAACATACAGATACAGGTACATAGATCTATACCCCTCTCATTGTATATAAATATATTTACATGTGTACATGCCTGTATTTAGACCTCTATACATGCCCTTTGCCTCCTGGATCTTTCCTCCATTTCCTTTTCCTCTTGTCCTACCATCATATTCAGCCTTCATTAGCGTTTAGTAATTCCTCGCTGCTACATGAGTCAGTCAGGGTGCAGTAAAGCATCAATGAAACACACAGCTTTCCTCTAGTTTTTTAATGCTTCCTTACCCCCACTATCATGACTTTAATTCTACCTTACAAATCAGATTAGACCAGAGCATGCACACTGCTACAGATAAGAGACCAAACAAAGGGAATCCACGATAGATAAACCCCTCAGGGCCAACAATGAGAATAGAGGAATCAGGAGGATTAAGGGAAGGTGGGGGGAGAAAGGGGAAATCAATCACAAGGATCAACATACACCCCCCCTCCCAGGGGGATGAACAACAGAAAAGTGGGTGAAGGGCGACAGAGGACAGTGTAAGACATGAAAATAATAACCTGTAACTTATCAAGGGTTGATGAAGGAGAGCAAGTGGGGGATGGGGAGATGAGGAGCTGATACCACGGGCTCAAATAAAAAGAAAATGCTTTGAAAATGATGATGGCAGCATATGTACAAATGTGCTTGACACAGTGGGTGAATGTATGGATTGTGATAAGAGATGTAAGAGCCCCCTTATTATATAAATAAATATAAAATTATTTAATAAAAAAGCAAAGGAGCTATAATTTTTAAAAGGGACCAACTTTTAGGTAATCAAATCAATACGTTTTTGATGAGAGACTCACCAGGCCTTGCAAATCCCTTGGTTGGTGCTAAGGGGTAAGCATTTAATTAAGGATGAATATGAGGTCATCAATGACTCTTATGTATTTTTGCCTGAGCAACTAGGAACAGGAAGTACTTTAATGAAATGAGACGCAATGCAGGTGGGGACAGGTAAAAGAGAAAAGATTAATTCGAATTAGAAGTATTCTTTATAAAAACCACTAAGGAGGCAGATTTGGCCTGGCGATATGCATTTGTGAATGACGGCATTGTAGTACTTGTCTGTGGAGAATAGATTAATAGTGCCTTAAGAGAGTGTACAGAATGAGAAAAGAAGAAATTCTAAATGGAAATGCCCGCTACCAGATGAAAGGAACTTCCAAAGGGATGAAGAGGAGAGGAAACCCTGTGAGGGTGGTGCAGTGAAAGCTAAGTGAAAGATTGGTTCCAAAGGATAAATTGGCTAACGTGGTCAATAAGTTATACAGGATTTTGAGATGGTGATTTTCAGTAGAGGCATTCAAGTAGCGATTATAACCATTGTAATGGCTTTAAGGATTGAGTTAGAGGTCAAAAATTGCAAACATGATCATTTGGAGAGAGAAACAGTTGAAGGAAAAGTTGACTTGTATGTTTGTCAATATATCTGTGAAAGAACAAGATCGATAATATGAAATTTGAGGAGCATAATTGAGGAGACATTATCTCTTTGTAACTCCTTACTTTGTTATATTAAGTCAATTTTTGTAATAGCAATATTGGAATCTTAGCCCTCTTCTCTAAACTTGTCTTTTAGCTTCTAATTTTAGCTACAGGTCTCAGCAGTCTCTAAAATCTTTACTATTTTCCTGCCTCATGATAGGATTTGTCCAATGGGTGCTGTCTATTTTGGCTCTCTCATATATTAATCACCACCGCCCTGGTCCTGGTTCCGACTCTTGAGTCCTCCAGAGATACACTCCTTGATGTTCCTTTTATGCTCTTTCTTCTACGGCTACCACTGTCATCAAGGTGCTCCCAAACTACAACAGGCCCATGGTTTGTGACAAGATCTTCCATTTTTTAATTTGACTCAGTTAAATAGTGCTACCAGATACTAATGAAGACTATTGAAAATATCCCAGATTGCCAGTAGAACAAATATGTCTTGGAATAAATTCAGCCATAATGTTGCTTAGACATGAAGACGGTAAGATTCTTTGTCATATACTTTGGACATATTATCAGAACCAGGACCTGGAAAAGGGCATCATCATGGATAAAGTACAATGGCAATGGAAAAGAGGAAGACCCTCCACAAGATGTATTGACACCGGTTGCAATGATGAAGTCAAATATCGCCACATTGAGAGGATAATACAGGACCAGGTAGGGTTTCGTTATATTGGTCCTCAGGTTGCTATGAGTCTAAACTAACATTATCGCACCTAATAAAAACACCAAGTGTTAAGGATTCCTGGCAGTTCAGAAGTTAAGCATATGACCGCAGTGCAGAAAGTTCATGGTTTGAACCCACCTAGAGGTTCCATAGTGGAAAGACCTGACAATCTGTCCCGTAAAGATTAAAAAACTCAAGGTGAAACCCACTGACTTCTCATGGATTCCAACTCATAGGATCCTATAGCTCAGACTAGAGCTGTTCTTTAGGTTTATTGGGCTTGTACATTTTTATGGGAGCGAACAGCTTCCTCTTTCTCAGGAGGAGTGGCTAGTGGATTTGAACTACTGGCCTTGGAGATTGGAGTCCAACACCCATCCACCTACAACAGTGGGGATCCTCAAATAACGATTTAGAAAGAGAGAAAAGAAAAGAAAACCTCATTGCCATCAAGTCAATTCTGCCTCAAAGAAGCCATGTAAGGCAGGGTAGAATTGTGCCTGTAGATTTCTGAAATTGTAAATCTTGAAGGGAATGGAGAACCTCATCTTTCTCCCTGGAATCATCAGGTAGGGTTGAACAGCTGACCTTGTAGTTAACAGTCCAACTCATAATCTACTAGGCCAGCAGGTCTCCTCCCATAATGATTACAGCCATATAATTTTATATGTAACAGTTGTTATGGTTGAGTCCATTCCAATTTATAGAAAATCTTACGGCAGATTTATACTGTCGTACAGGGTCACTATGAATTGAAATGCACTCAACAGCTATTGCTATGTACAGTGCTAGAGGACAGAGGAGCATTCACCCAGGGGGTCTGAGACTGTAAATCTTTAAGGGCATAGAAAGCCTCATCTTTCTCCTGATCGTGCCTGGCTATCAAAAGGTATAGCATCTGGGGTCCTAAGGGCTTGAAGGTAAACAAGTGACCATCTAGCTCAGAAGCAAAAAAGCCCACATAGAAGAAGCACACCAGCCTGTGTGATCACGAGGTATCAAAGGGATCAGATATAAGGCATCATCAGAACAAAAAATCTTACCATAGTGAATG
>NW_022103903.1:3316288-3319122 GCF_000313985.2 Echinops telfairi
TGTATGGATTGTGATAAGAGTTGTATGAGCCCCTAATAAAACGATTAAAAAAAAAAAGAAAAAAAGAAAGCCTCATCTTTCTCTTGAGGAGTAGCTAGTGATTTCAAACTGCTGATCTTGCAGTTAGCAGCTCAATTTGTAGCCCATTACATCACCAGAGCTCCTTATCAATCCTAATCAGCTCGACAGCGGTGAGTTTCCATTTCAGAATCTCAGTATTCTACTACCTTAAAATGACTAGTTTTGTTCTGTGAAGAAACCTACCACACTAAACCCAGCCTCATTCCTTTGCTTCATCTGCCCGCCATAATGCCCTTTCTCCCATAAACCCCGGGGGTGTTCACCATATGTATGTAATTAGATAGCATTATTCCTGGCGGACTTGAGGAGAAAATACACAGTGCGGGTGCCCTCCGCGGAGGTGAACTGACCCCTAAAATAAACTTTGAAATCTGCCTTAAAGAAAACCAAGAGTAAACATCTCCTGTAAAAGAGCAGCACAAACTGTGCAGTGTATTTCTAAACATCTCATCATAGCAAAGAATCATCATCAAAGGGAAAACCAGTCAAGGTTAAAAGCAGTACCGAAAGTGATTCATTTGGTAAACAAGAGTAGGTGTAATTATCACAAAAGCAAATTTTGCTAAGGGGATAACTGTCAAGCTCTTGCAGTAAAAGGTCTCTTTACCATTTTAATCCGACAGGCTGAATTCCCTAGTAAAAACAATTCTCAATAAGATCACAAATATAAACACTGTATCCTTTTAAACCTCAACTTTAACCATGGCTACCATACCAGCTTAGTATTTACAATTCAAATAACACAGGCAGATTGACTGATAATAGGGATTATGAAAAATAAAACCCCTTCAGCATTGCATTTCTCTGTATTTGGTAATATTCTGATTAGTAGTAAAACTTTAAAGGGATTTGCTTATCTATTACAAGCCAAAAGGGCCTGACTCTCAATAGAAACCAAAGTCAAATTTTAGTTTGAGATACAAATTTACCCACTTTGATAGCAAGCCCTCTAGGATTTCTGAGACTAAATCTTTAAGTGAACAATGGCCTCATCTTCTCCTGGCAGCAGCAGGTGAGCTGGAACCTCCCATTTTGGGATGAGCAGCCCTACCCTACAGCACCACAAGGCCTTCTTAATTATACATTTATGAGCTTTTAAAATAAGAATCCCCCTTCAAAAGACTCCAGGTCACAAGATTCTATTCTATAATGGACTCATATAGTAAATATGCATCACTGCTGAGTAGAATTGCAGTGTTTTCTCAAAGTATAAGGAAGCTCCGTGATATAAAGGAGAGCTAACTTGTTCTAGGTGGCACCACATACTAGTAAGACTGACTCATTCCTGTCTCTGGACACAGAAAAAGGAAAGCTGTATCTAATCACTGCTACTCTCTAGGAGATTCTGGGGAGTGTTGCTTGGATGCACAACCAATGCATATGGAAACAGCAGTCAAGAGACCAAACAATGCTTTGCCTTTGTGTAAATCTGCTATACAAAACTTCTTTTAATTGTTGGAAAGCAAGGATTTTCCTTTGAGGGTTAGGGGGTCCTGGAGCAAAGCGCAGTGTTTTCGGTCACTTCATGTGTATGTGACTGAACGCTGGACCTTGAATAAGGAAGACCTGGGAAGAATATATGTATTTGAAATAAGCTGCTGCTGAAAGACATTGAAATTACTATGGGCTTCCAAAAGGACAAACAAATCTATCTTGGAATAAGTACGGCCATAATGTTCCTTGGAGGCAAGGATGCCAAGACTTCATCTTATGTGCTTTGGACAGGTTATTAGATTGTTGTTATTGTTGGAACCCATGGTGTTAGCTCAGACCCATAGCAGCCATATACACACCAGGAGGAAACCCTGCACAGTCCTGCGCCATCCTCACAAGTTTTCCTATGCCTGAGCCCATGGATGCAGTCACTGTGTCACTCCATCTAGTTGAGTATCTTCCTCTTTTTTGCTG
Source organism: Echinops telfairi (assembly GCF_000313985.2). Classification (NCBI taxonomy): domain Eukaryota; kingdom Metazoa; phylum Chordata; class Mammalia; order Afrosoricida; family Tenrecidae; genus Echinops; species Echinops telfairi. The sequence continues at coordinate 3,318,278 of NW_022103903.1, forward strand.
TCCTTCCACTTTGCCAATACAATGTCCTTCTCCAGGAACTAGTCTCTTCTGATAATGTGTCCGAAGTACATAAGCCAAGGTTTTGCTATCCTTTCTTCTAAGGATCTCGCTAGCATCGCTTCCTCCAATACACATCGGTTTTTCATTTTAGCAGCCCATGGTACTGTCAGTGTTCTTCTACAATACCACAATTCAAATGCATCGATTCTTCTAGTTGTGCTTAAGCAATGTCCAACTTTCACATGCATTTTAGGCAATGGAGAATACTTGGGTCAGGCTCAACTTAGTCCTCGAAGTAATATCTTTACTTCTCAATACTCTAAAGAGGCCTTATGTAGCACATTTGCCAAATGTAGTATGTCTTTTGATCTCTCAACAGCTGGTTTCATGAGCATTGATTGGGAATCCAAGTAAGACAAAATGCTTGAGAATTTCAATCTTTTCTCCATGTATCATGATGTTAACTAGTGGTCCAGTTGTGAGGATTTTGGTCTTCCTTACATTGACTTGTAATCCTTACTAGATGTCATGATCCTCAATCTTCATCAGCCAGTGCTTCACGTCCTCCTCACTTTCAGCCAGCAAGGTCATGTCATCTACATATCGCAAATCGTTAATAAGCTTTCTTCCAATGCTGAGGCGACACTCTTCTTCAGATAATCCAGCTTTGTTGAATGTTTGTTTAGCATATAGATTAAACAAGTATGGTAAGAGGATGCAACCCTGATGCACACCTTTACTGATTTTTTAAATTAAATCATTTTATTAGGGGCACATACAACTCTTATCACAATCCATACATACATCAATTGTGTAAAGCACATTTGAACATTCATTGCCCTCAT
>NW_022103903.1:3319899-3326062 GCF_000313985.2 Echinops telfairi
GGGAAGGTGAGCATCATGGAATCCCACTTTAATAGAACAAAGTATTCTTGCATGAGGGAGTACTTGAGTGGTGGCCCAATGTCCATCTGCTACCTTAATACTAAACCTATACATATATGCACATAGATCTATTTTCACATCCTCATATATAAATATATTTACATATGTACATGCCTTTATTTAGACCTCTATGTATGCCCTTTGCCTCCTAGCTCTTTTCTATTTCCTTTTACCTTCCTCTTATTCCACTATCATGTTCAGCCTTCATTTGGATTTCAGTAATTTCTCTGGGTTACATTACACTTGGTCATGCCCTATCAGGCTTCTTACACCCTCCTCACCACCAATTTGGATCACTTGTTGTTCCCTTGTCCCTGGGTTTGTTAACACCGCTTCCTTTCCCCCCAACTACCCCTCTCCCATGTCCACCTTTGGAACTGTTAGTCCTGTTGTTTTCTTCTCCAGACTGTTCACCCATCCTATCTTATTTAGACAGACCTGAAGAGATAATAAAAAACAAAACAGAGAAAAACCAAGCAGCAAAAAAAGCCAAAACAACAACAACAAGCCAATGACAAAAAAACAACAACACAAAAGAAAAGCTTGTAGTTAGTTCTACTGTTTGTTGGCCTTTGGGAGTATTTTCTGGTTGAGTCTGATGGGGCGCCAAGCCCTGGCCCCAAAGTCTATTTTTGGTATATCCTGGGGACTTTGTTGCTCTGTAACACTTGCTGATCTGTTCCACACTTTTAGTGTTTTGTCTCAGTGTGATGGGATCAGATAGGGCGGAATTCCCATACTGTGTCTCCAGTGTTGTCCCCTGTAGGGCTATGGGTCAGTGAGGGATGTCATATGGCCATATAGTCTTCTCTGTGGATTGCCTGCTCTGAGTGGGAATCTCTTTGTCAAGGCTTGGTGGGTCAGGATGTGCTCCACTCTCTCTTCCTTTCCCTTCATTTGCTCCATGTGCTCTGATCAGACATGTCCCTCTCCCTGAGACCTTTACTGATTGTAAACCATGCAGCATTCCCTTGTTCTGTTCACACAACTGCCTCTTGATCCGTGTACAAGTTCTGAATTAGCACAATGAAGTGTTCTGGAATAACCCATTCTTCTCGTTATCCACAGTTTATTATGGTCTACATAGTTGAATGCCTTTGCATAGTCAATAAAACACGAGGAAACATCTTTCTGGTAATCGCTGCTTCGAGCCAAGATCTATCTGGCATCAGCAATGATATCCCTCTTCTACTCTCGCCTGAGCATCTGGCAGTTCCCTGTCAATGTATTGCTGCAACTGTTCGATGCTCTTCAGTAAAATTTTACTTGAATATGAAATCAATGAATCTTTCAGTCTATAGATTGAGCATTCTGTTGGGTCAAATTTCTTTGGAATGGACACAAATTTGGATCTCTTTCAGTCAGTTGGCCACATAGCTGTCTTCCAAATTTTATAGCATAGATGGTAAGTGCTTCCAGTTGTTCTTCAGCTTTCTGAAATATTTTAAGAGGTATTCTATAAATTCTGGACCCTTGCTTTTGGCTAATGCATTGAGCGCAATTTTAATTTCTTCTTTCAGCCTCATTGGTTCTTGTTCTTATACTATCTCCTGGATTAGTGAAATATTGACTAGTTGCTTTTGGTGGAGTGACTGTGTATGATTTCTATCTTCTCTTAATGCTTCATGCATAATTCCAATATTTTGTCTATAGCATCTTTCAAAATTACAACTTGAGGCTTGAACTTTTTCTTAACTTCTGTCAGCTGCAGACAGTCTGAGTGTGATCCTTCCTCTGGTTTTCGAATTCTAGGTCCTTGCTCATTTTCTTGTAATATTTGGTTTTGTTTTCTCAAGCTTCCCTTTGAAATTTTGTATTCAGCTCCTTGACTTCATCCATTCTTCCATTTGCATTTGCTACTCTACGATCAAAAGCAAGTTTCACAGTATCTTCTGCCATCCACTTTGATCTTTTTTTCCTTTTCTATCTTCTGAATGCCCTTTTCCTTTCATCATGAATGATGTCTTCATGTCCTCCCACAGTTCGTCAGACCTTTTGTCATTAAAGTTCAAGGCATCAAATTTGTTCTTGAGATATTCTCAAAAGTCAGGTGTGATATTTCAAGGTCATATTTTGCCTCTTGTGGATTTGTTTTAATTTTCCTTAACTTTACCTTGAATTTACATATGAAATGTAGTCAATTTGATTTCCGTGTGTTTCATCTGTGAAAGTCCATGTCTACAGTCACTTTTTGTGTTGTCGTAAAAAAGGTGTTTTCTATGAACAAATAATTTGTTTTGCAAAATTCTATCATGAGATCTGCAGCTTCATTTCTATCACCAAGTCAATATTTTCCAACAATGGTTCCTTCTTTGTTTCCAACTTTTGGATTCCAATCACCAATAACTGTCTATTCATCCTGATTGCATGTTTGATCAATTTCCATCTGAAATCTTGGTGGAATTCTTCAATTTCTTCATCACTAGCTTTTGTGGTTGGTTTATAATGGTATTTAATTATTATTCAGTAGTTGTATTGATTGGATTTCCTTGAAGGTAGATGTCATCTGATCACATGCAACATTAAACTTCATGATGGATATAGCAAGAGGTCCTTTCTGACAATTTATGGCAGGCCATTCTTCTTGATTATGTTATTCCCAGAATATTAATTCATATGATTTTCTGCTGCAAAATGGCCAATATCAGTCCATTTTAGCTCACCAGTGCCTAGGATAGCTGGAGCTCATTTTGGTTTTGACCACTTCCAATTTTCCTAAACTCATACTTCTGACATTTCAAGTTCAAATTATTAGAAGATTGTTTCCCCAGCTGGTTTGGCTCTGTCATGATTTGTGTCCCATCAACAAATGAAAACCCCAAAGGCTCCACTTCCCCAGAATGTACTCCACTCAGCTCACCATGGCAGACTCCCCTCCTGGAAATCAGCATCTCTTCACTCACATTTGGGGTGTCCCCAGATCTGAGGGGCGCATCCCCATCCCCCAGCAGTACATCCACCTTGGTTAGGCTTGCAGTATTTGTTGATACTTTGAAGCTGAGCCTACGGTTTTCAGCGGCTTTTTCCTCTGAAGTCGGATACGGAGTTCATCTTCGTTGTCTGTTCTTAGTCTGGAAGTTCTGCTGTAACCTGTTCACTTTTAGTGACCCTGCTGGCATTTGAAATACCAGTGACATAGCTTACAGCATCACAGCAACACACAGTCACCAGAATAGGACACACTTATACACAAGTAGTAGAGTTTATCAGGAGAGTCCGTTATACTCTGGAGAAGGACATCATACTAGGTAAAGCAGAGGGGCCGCAGAAAAAAAAGAAGAAAGTTCTCAATGAGATGGGTTGACATAATGGCTGCTTTGATGGGCTCAAACATGAGAACAATTGTGAGTATGGCATAGGATCAGGCAGTGTTTCATTCTGTTGTGCATAGAGTCTCTATGAGTTGAAACCAACTTGATTGCACCTAACCACAACTGGCTGTTTAGAGAGTATGCACTTGACTACTAATACAGGTTGGCATTGAAACACATCCATTGACCCTCTGGAAGAAAAGTCTAGTGATCTGCTTCTGTAAAGATAATACTCAAGAACTTTTTAAGGAGCAATTCTACTCGAACACCTGTCTCTATGAGTTTTACACTTAGATTTCTGCTGTTCTATTACTCTAGTAAAAGAGCATCCAGTGCCTTCAATGTGCTTTCTATCTGTCAGTTCCTGTGGTGGTTACATAATCTGGTGTCAATTTGGGACTTGAGAGGATTAAAAGGGGTGGAGTCAAGTCTGTCAATCAGACCATAACAAATGAGGCCTCTGTGTGGGCAAGGCTTTCTCCTGAGAATTCTGGGAAATCTGGTTTTTCCTCCTTGGAGGTAGGAGAGACTCTCTGCTCACTCCTTTGGAGATGCTCTACTAACAAGACACATGGCACTACGCTGATAAACCCCATGCCCTGGGAAATGGAGACACCATGTGGAGACCCCTGCCAGTGCTGAGATGCTCACAACGCCACTGGATCCAGACTTTCTACCCACTGGCCTGTGATTGTCTTGCCCTTGGTGTCATTGCATGTGTTTCATGCGTCTGAAGATGACTTTATAGATTGATATCAGACATATGGGCTAATATTGGACTTCTGTACTGGGTTGGGATGTTTTCTTAATGTACAATTACCCTTTATATAAAACTCTCTCTTATACACATATGAGTTTCTATTGATTTGCTTTTCTACTCTACCCAGGCTGACACAGCTCCCAAGTAAACTGACCTGGCAAGAGAAGAGGATATAAAGTTTAAATGTTGCCTCTTTGCCACAGGGAACACGATTTGTGAGTTTTCTTCTATTTCTCACATATAAACACCTGGTTTTGGACTGAAACACTGAGCAAAATTCTGTCTAGGAGATAAAAACAATGCTTACCACCTGGCAGTACCACCAGGGCTCCTATTGAAAAATCCCCAGGGTAGAAAAGAACACAGGTTAGAAACTTGTTCATAAACACTGACCTATTTGCACATTTCAGCTGTGAGAGAAAGGCCAATTTTTCCTTGAAACTAACTAAACCTTGTTATAGCAGGGGCACCATACCCAGTTATCTACTCTGACCCTAACTGACATGTGACCCAGTTCTTAGTGGCATTCAATCCAGAGTGTATGAGAGTCCATATTGCTACTGCCAATATATGAAAGACACAGCTCTTCTATATAATGCCATTTCACATTGTCTAGAAAGGAAAGTTGATACGGCCAATTCCCTCACTCTTTAAAATTGGGAGTTGGCAGTAGGTTGAGCATAGTATTTGTTTCACCTTTCAGATGACTAGTTAGGTGATAAATGTAAGTTTCCATGAGGAAATCCAGGGGTGAAGTGGTAATAAAATTAGAATAATCAAATTGTAGTCATAATAAGACATTCAATTGTCACTTCTCTTTATTATAAAAATTATTTATTTATTTCAAACATAAGTAGTTCTCCCCTAATCCCTCAAACGGAGATGCAATCAGCTATTACAGCGCCATAATATTCTTCTCTGGTTTGTTTTATCTATTTGTATATTTGAATTCTTTCTAGAGACTCAAAGCCACTGACAATATATATTAATTCAAATTTGTCTTCTTTTCTTTATTTCTTTCTGTCTTTATTTTTAATAAATGAAACCATTCTTAAAGATTTAAGGAAAGGGAGGGCAGCCACTGTCAGTCAAAAACTCTTGCTGAATATATCTCTAGGGAAATACTTTGCAAATTCTTGCAATGAATGTCAAGTTCCATCGACTCCTTAAGAGGCCAAAAGGTCTTTTGACCAGGTTTCAGAATTGCTTCATCTCCTTAAGCTGTCCTCTTTGAAGCAAACAATTTTGGTGCTTAAAAAAACAGCATTTTTATCTATTGCTCCCAGTCCCCATGGATCTTAATTTCTTTGAACTAAAGAATCAATGATGTTACCTGGGCAGTTTATTTCAAGACAAGTTTCTTGTTTCTTTGTTATCTTAGTGCTGTGCAGGAATTCTTTAACTGAAAATGACTGCTCTACATTTTGTGTGAAAATTTCCACTAGTCGCATTCTTCTAACTTAATGGAATGTTGGCTAATTGTGAACTAGAATTTTTTTTTTTCTCAACAAGGAAATCTTATTCTATACTACACTTGGTCTTAGCCAAAAGCCCAAGAAGCAAAATCTTATTCTATATGTCAGTATTTCCCAAAGTGGATTTTACTGCCCCCTGGGGAGGTGTTGGAATGATGCAGGGAGTTTGCAAAAGCAGATACCTACATTTTATTCTTAATTATGGGATATAGGGTAAAAGTTTTTTATTGCTAGGGGTGCGCTGAGGTTTTATTTATTTATTATCTGGAAAGGTGGGAATAAACATAATAAGCTTGAGAAACTAAGCACAAATCATCAATAATGAACTTTGAAGAATGTCATTACCTCCAAGGCTAAGAGAGGTAATGCAATGATTTTCACAATGTTGTATTTAAGGATGATCTTAAACCACTGTGGCTATTACGAAGATTTTAAAAATCTTTATTTTACCCCTAATAGGCTTAAGAATCCACCTGTCATTTATCCTTCAGAACCTTCCAATGTATGATATAAGCCCAAGATACAACCTTTAGATCTTGGATACATCCATGAAGTGT
>NW_022103903.1:3326162-3337233 GCF_000313985.2 Echinops telfairi
TATATATATATATATATATATATATATATCCAAGATTTAGGGGATTCTAGGCTTATACTTAGCCCAGTTTCTTAAAAGACTAACCCTACCAAGCTTTTCAAATCCCCAAGGTCCAATTATATTTCTTTGCTTCAGCATCCTTTTTCAGATGTTTGGGTTTTTTTACCACTGCTGGTGAACACAGATAACATTGGGGTCACTGATGACAAGGCATATTATTGAAAAGCAGGCTATTAAATGTTAAGTTAATTGCAATTCACTAGTGATTACAAGCATTGTTTCCTGAAGAGCTTAGTACTCTTCACACAATCAAATAATTTCAGAATTGATTATTCCTTAGATGTAAAATAGGTTAAACTATTTGCTGCGGTTTAATCTTCCTTCCATATTGAAGTTCTTCAACTATTTTTAAGGCTACTATCAGGCCTGCCTCCACAGTTTTCTCTCTTCTGGGCAAAGGGCAAAATACCCCCAGCTTCTTTCTACTGTTCTTTATATATGGCTTCCACCAGCCAACACACACAACTGCTCACAGCCCTCCGCCTGTGCAACCTCAGTCACACACTCATTTCAAAGCAAATAGAGCCTTCAAAGGCATTAGCTTTTAAAGATAAACACCTCACACTTCATTCATATTAAGCTAACCATCAAATTGAAAACCGGAGACATTTTTACATGTGCTTTAGCTATTGCCTTTCCTACCATTTTTATTTTGACCTAAGAATAGTCTTCTTCTCATTTATCTTTGTTAAATGCAATCCTCCCCAGCTTGTCTGTTGTCTAGTTTGCTATGCCCTTTTGTATCTTAAGTTGTATAAATAACCACAGAATATTTAAAATATGTCTACATAATGCAACAAAATATGAGCAATATATGAGATTAAATTATTAGGAAAAGCAATGACAAAATGTCCAAATACTTTCCTTTACTATTTGTTTCTCTGTGTATTAAAGAGATTAATGGATCACAGTTTATAAAATAATGTCCTAACAAGTTTAATTATATTCAGCTATACTCAAGGTAAAGAATTCTACTGATTCTAAATTCTAATAACTATATTATTAGTCTTATCTAATAAATCTTAGCAGAATTGAAGCTTTATTTTTAGAAAAACATAAAACTAATTATACATAAAGAATATTGATGAAACTTGACCGAGTAAGTTTTTATTTAGTCTATGATTTTATTAAACAAATGGCTTTGAGACCTTTGATTTCCATACTGTCAGGAATCATTAATATTCTATTTTATGGTTCTTCAAACAGATTTTTCTACAAGTGTCAACCCAAGAAAAGCTTGTAAGATTTGTTATTGTTGTTATTATCTGTTGATTTTTAACTCCTGGTGACCCGATGTGCACAGGGTACAGCTGTTCCTATGAATCTTTAGTACTAGGCTGGTGCAAACGATTAACACACTGGGCTGCCCACAAAAGGCTGTGCTTGAAATCCATTCAGACGTACCTCTGAATGAAAGTTTGACCATTTGCTTCCAAAAAGTCATCCCTTGGAAATTTCGTGACACCCTTGGTGTGAATCAGAAAATTTTATGAATGTGTTTACAAAAAAACAGTGAGTATACAGTGGCCTCCTAGAATAATGACTAAGTCAGGATTTACTGACTAAGTCAGTAAAAAACAGAGGCACAATGCTCCTCAGAAGAGAGGATGGTGAGAATTCATCTTGCTTACTTAGGATATCAGGAAAGAGCATTCACTTAAAAAGGATAGCATGTTTGGTAAAGTACAGTCAGCAACAATCCAAGAATGTCTCTATAACATGTATTGAAATAATAGCTGCAAAGTGAGCTCAACTATACCAACAATGGTGAAATGAGTACAAGAATGCGCAGTGTTTCATTCTCTTGTACATGATATCATCATGAATCAGAGATTATTTGAGGACAAATCAAATATGCATGTTGCACATATAGCCCAAAGACTGTTTATTCAATCATTATTATACAATTAAGTCACAAATATAGTCATTGTAGTAATCCAAATTTCAAGAAGTCTAACAATGAAACAAATATGTTCTATTTCAATGTTATGAAAGGAATGTAACAATTTTAATATGTATGCACTTTTACTCAAAATAAAACAAATGCTTTAATGAAAAATTAAAGAGAATATTAAGAAATACTGATGACTGAATTCATATTTAAAATGCATTAATCATGAAAAATTGAAGTTACATTTATTAAATATTACTTTCCTGGCAAGATTTAAGAATATCTCTTAGCCTTAAAATCTATTCTTTGAATGTGTTATTTCCCTCTATTTGCTATTAGAGGTTACAATCATCATTCATTGACTTGATTTCCTCTATCACTTAAATGATGCTAAATGCTATGTGTCAATGAAATATGAGCCTCTAATTCCCCTGCAGAAATATGGTCCATGAGGAGTTGATTTGAATTTTGCAAATCAACATATGTTTTGGGAAAGTGTCTGATATTTTCTCAAACAGCAGCACTTCCTTTCGTGAGCCAAGGCTGTCTCTGCCTACTCACTTCAAATCTGCTCCATTCAAGGCCGGGTAATTGAGGCTTTGCTATTCGCAATATCCAGCTGTCTTGTAATTCCATATATTTAAGCAATATAAGGAAATTTCCAGTTGCATTTTTACTTTTAGAAAGGCTATATTGCACATAAAGGCCTTATTTGTCAAAGTATTATAAATCACTAAACAATATTCCTGTTTGGGTTGATTCAGAAGTAAGTAAAATTTTTAATCCATAAACTATTTTCAGATAAAACCTTTATATGTCTCTTATTTTAAAATAATCAGGGGTTAAGCAAAAAAAAAAAAATCCCTCTAATCATTTTAAGTGATGTGATAAAAGAACTTTACATAAACTGTGCATTTATTTGAAATCCAAGGAAAACCTAACAAATTATGTAGTCGGGTTTATATACACAGAGTCATACATAATCATGCAAGTAGGTACAAAATTAATCTATCCTCTCTTTTCTGAGGCTAAACAGCTTATACTATTTTGCTAGCAAATTTCATCAAAGTTAAAATATGGTAACATTTCTAGTCTATCTAATATCCATAAATTCATAATAATTATTGCAAATTCATGCCTAGAATTATCAAAAATCAAACATACTTTGGAGAACTAGAGTTGTTCATCAATAATCAGTAATGTACAAGAATACAAATAAACTATTTATGAATCAGAATTTCTTAGGAATTTGTGAATGTATATTTACTTTAAGCGAAAGAGCAATGTTATATAAATGGCAGACATCTTAAATGAGGGCATTGTATCAATTCTACTAGTGTAGAATTTTCAAAATATTTGTGTACTCCATAAATATGATCAACATATTATATTGAGGCTAAGACCCAGTCAGCTGATATGGCCCTTCTAATCCCTTTGTCTTGTATTGCACACCCTAGCCTCTATACCTGTGGCTATAATGTCATTTGAGAGGGAGTTCTCTGTTGTACTATTTCACAGGATTAAGATAGGATACATTTGGAGTCCCCCCCATTACTACACGGTGAGAACCAAGTCACCACCCTTTGCTTTGTTTATTAATAAAGCAACAATTTAAAAAGCTTTATTGACATTTAATTGACATATATAACTGTGCATAATTAAAGTATACATACTTTAAATATATACACGCATATGAAACAATTACCAAAATCTCCCAAAATGTCTTCATGATCTTTTATAACCTCTCTCTCCACTCCTTCTTGGCCCTCCTGGTAGCCACTCATCTGTTTACTGTCACTATAAGTTACTTTGCATTCTGGACTGGCGTTGAAGTGAAATCAAAAGGTATGTACTCTATTTTTCTCTGCCTCCTTTCACTCAGAGTAACTCTTTTGAAATTCAGCCATGTGTGACAAGAGTTCATTCCTTTGCCAGGTGATGTGGCGCACAGTAAGCTTCGAGAACAAGAGCATAATCTCCTTCGGCCATTTGGAGAATTTGTCTCCTGAGGTAAAAAGGTCTTCTTCTTCTTTTAAATAATTTTGCTGGGAGCTCTTATAGCTAGTATAACAACAAAGCTATCCCTCGGTGTATAAGAGCCATCTCAGAAGCAGAGAGAGAAAATCCCAAGACCACGAAGGAAGAAGAAACACAAGTAGAGCCTGTTTGAGGTCACCTGCCTGAAGTGGCCGAGGCTGAGACATGAGTCAACAGTCTGCAGTGTGGAGGCCATGCCAAAGAGCAAGGAAGCCTTGCTGAGACAGAGCTCGGGACCTTGTCCTGTAGACCTGAGACGATGACACAATGAGTCGGAGTGGCAGACAGGCTTCCTGGCCCCAGAGAGGCAGACGCCAAGGAAGCACATGGCTAAGAGACTGAAGACCAGAGAGGGAGATAGACTGCTGGCTGAAGAGAGGCACTGCTGTCGTCCCATGACTGTATTCTGACTATTTACTGATCCTGACTTGTGGCAACTTCCCCAATAAATTCCTACATTTTTTAGGTTTCTCTGTGTGTTCTGTTTGATCATTACAATAAAACAATGAACCCAACATAGAAATAGAGTGTCCAGGGAGAATGGGTTGTGTCACAATAGGTAAAGAAGGTAGGCAGGTGGAAATATCTTATTTTTGTGGTAACAGACCTTGGGCTGGTGAGAATTTGGATTCTCTTTCAACCTTGTGTATCCAGAGAAGATCAAATGTAACCTCTGTACCATTTATGCAGAGGCCCAAACTGATCCTTTTTAAAAGTTAAAACTTTCCAAATTCAATACAACACACCTCCCTCTCTGGCACTGCAAGGCCAATGCTACAAACTATGTATCCTGTTCTCAGGATTCAAGTTGTTGAGTGCCTCATTTGTTTCTGTGGTGAAAGAAAGAAAGAAAGAAATGTCTATCCTGTTTAAGTAATACATTGAGTTAGAACATTCTTTGTTCATTTTATAAAAAGGATAGATTATTATATTTTGAAAAACTTGTACAAGTATGTACACAGATATATATGAGTATTCAAATAGACATGTACTTTTTTCTGTAATCTTTCTTTTCATTGAAACTCTTAATTATTATACTTTCTGAATATTCCCTATGCCAACAATGCATTTATTATTTTTCAAAGGAGTAAAGTGCATTACCGGGCTCAGTAATATAATAATAGTAATTCTACCGAACGCTGTTGGTGTATATCAATAGCAAAGTCTCGTCTTCCCTTTGCCGCCATTCCCATAGTAGTGATACATTTTTGTGAAATTTTAAATCATAAAAATCTCCCTTCTACTTGTTCGCAGACACAATAACACACATCGAAAGACAAGGACGTGTTATGGGAAACAATACAATGCTTTACTGCGAAAGAATGATCCGTCATGCAGTCCAGAACTAAGGATGCATAGCAACAATAGTCTTTACATGAACCTCTCAATTGACAACCGTTCATTCTTCCGACCAACAGCAGTGGATACAAAGTGAGTGTTCAATGCTTCCTAAGTGTTTGCTTCAGAAATGGTAACTTATGCAGATGAAAATATTCTGAGCCCTTATCTAAAGGCCCTTGGCGTCTCTGGGTCAGAGGAAAATCGACACGCATGGAAGAGATTTGTAAAGTAGTTCTCTCAAGAGAGGAATAAATAAAGTTTTAGGTAGATCTCTTCTAAGAGGGTAAGGACTCGACAGCTGGAATCTAAGATCCGAGTTCTGTAATAAAAAAGAATGACTTGGTAATAGAGGGTATGAGGCAAAATTAAGTTAGGGCCTTCCAGCAGTGCATGGAGTTGGAACACAGAAACATTAAAGGAAGGAATGATCATCAGTGAACAGGTGCAGAGACAGTGATCCTAAAGACAGGGCATTAAATGGTTCTTTCACACAAACTTTACACATGGAAATTGTTTCTCTTTTCATATCAAACACTTTGTATCCCAGAAAGGTTGTTGTTGGTTTCCATCAAGTGGATCATGACTCATGACAGCCCTAGGTGTTATCGCATAGAACAGGTCTGTAAGGTTCTCTTGGCTGTAGTCTTGGAAGAACAGTTCACGTTGACGTCACTGTACAGCTGGATCAATTCTAACTGCCAGCCTGTAGGTTAGCAGTTGAGAACAGAGCTGTACCACCTAGGAACCTTCCAGGGAGATTGGCTATCTGTAATTGTATTTAGTTGATTAGGTCATATGCTTATGGTACGTATGTGGCTTTCTTGGAGTATGAAAAGATCATTTTATTGGGTGCTCTTAAAGCTCTTATAACAATCATTACATCAACTGTATCAAGCATATTTGTACATATGTTGCCATCATTATTTTCTAAACACTTACTTCCTATTTGAACCCTTCATATCAGCTCTTCTTTTTACCCTCCCTCTACCCCTCCTACTCTCATAACCCCTCGATGAATGATAAATTATCATTATTTTCATATCTTAAACAGACCACTATCACCCTTACCCGGCAGTTTCTTCCCCCCCTAGTCTCCCCACCTTCCCCCTACCTTCGTATTGCGTTCCTGAGGGTGTTATCTGACTCAAATTCCATGTGTTATGAGCTCTTAACTCTTATCTGTACCTGTGTACGTGCTCCAGCCCACAGTGAAAGGTAGGATTGGGGTCATGATAGTGGGGGTTGAGGAAGCCTCAAGGAACCAGAGGAATATTGTGTGTTTCGTTGGTGCTATACTTCACCTTGGTTGACTCATCCCTTCCTTGTGACCCTTCTGTGAGGGGATGTCCCATTGTCTATGGATGGGTTTGGGGTCTCTACTCCCACCCCCATCATTCTCAACAATATGAGTTTTTTGTTTGTTTGTTGTTTAGGGTCTTCTGATGCCTGTCTCCTGATTCCAATAACACCACATGATCGCACAGGCTACTGTGCTTCTTCTATGTGGGCTTGTTACTTCTCTAACAGATAGTCTCTTGTTTAATTTCAGGCCTTTAAGACCCCAGATGCTCTATCTTTTGATAGCTAGGCACCATCAGCTTTCTTCACCACATTTACTTGTGCACCCATTTTGTCTTCAGCAAGCATGCTAGGAGAGTGAGCATCACATAATGTCAGGTTGTTAGAATAAAGTGTTCTTGCATTGGGCAAGGGCTTGAGCAGAAGGCCAAAGTTCATCCACTTCCTCAGTGTATTTTCATATAAATATATGTACATATGCCAATACCTCTAGTTTTATGAATTAATGTATTTACATAAGTGCACACCTATGTTTACACCTCTATCCATAGCTTTGCTGCCTACATCTTTCCTGTTTCCTTTTACCTTCCTTCTTTCCCACTATCACGCTCACTCTTTTTCTGTCCTTTAGTAATTCCTCTCAGCTATATTGCTGTGTCCAACAACCCCAGGATCTCTATGTCTTCCTTTTTTATTTCAGTCCCCTAGTTGTTCCCCTGAATATGGTGTTGTTCGCTCACCTCTCCCTTCTTCTGCCTTCTCCTCCCGAAAATCCCTCCAGAACTTTTGGGCCCATTGCTTCTCCTAGGGCTTGCTTTCCGTGCTTCCATAGGTGGGCAAACCAGCAGTAACATAGACAATGCAAAGAGAAAGCAAAAATATGAATAAAAGGAGGTAGGAACATGAACTTGTGTTGATGTTGCTAAAATGACATGATCTTCAATACGCATGTTCTGAGCAGACACCAGAGTGAGCATACTATGCCATGTATGATAAATGATATCATCTAATGTCGAGTATATCTGAGGCACCTGGTCTACTCTTTCTGTCAGAGAAGTATTCAGAATAACCTACATATCTCAACTGTCTAAACTCTGAATTTGACCCACTTTTCTTCTTTCCCCTAAATATTTCTTTTCCTGGATCCACATTATAAGTTTGGAGGTTATGTATGGGGTCAAATATTATAAGTATAGGTCTGGGCACAAGTACTTAGAATGCAGCAAAGCAATCAATAAACTCTTTTCCGCTATAAATAACAAATACCTAAAAGGGAAGTTTGATTGGGTTAGCTAGGGCCAAATTGGGTTAGCTAGCTCACCAAATGATACAGAATGGGTGGATGGCCCAAATAGGTGTCCACTACAATTACAGAACAAGAGGGAGAGGTCAGTCTTAACATCTCCATCGTATACTGAAGGAAACTGACACTCTGGTTTGCCCAAGGTCACGTAGCTCGTAAATAGAATCAAAACAAGTGCCACTGATTCGATATTCAAAGTCTATCAATTTTACCATCTAGCTAAAGTGATATATTGCCTCACCTTCAAATATTTTAAACTTAACTGAGAAATTAGCCTTCAAAATTCAAATATAGATGAAACTGATGATTATTTTAGAAAGTTATATTTCATTCACTGAAGTTATGTTGCTGATATTCTTTCAGAATAATTTAACTTGTGTGAAAATGTAGATTTGTGCCTTAAGTTTTAAGCTGCAAGTTAGAACATTATATTTTAGGATAAGTCATTTTTTAAAACTTTTAAATGAGCTGCTGTAAAACCAGAGAACGTAGGGGGGAAATGGATGAGTGATGAGCTAGATAGTCCATCTTCCTCATTCCTAGGACACACAGCAGAGAAAATCAGGCAGGAGCCTCTATCCCTGCCCCCTTCTATTTATTACTAGAAGTCAATGGCATTGCTTTCATTTAATTTGTGCTCAGTTCAGTGTGAAAAGTGTTGTCATTAGTTACCGGAGACAAAAATAACAGAAAAACGGGAAGTCACCTTGATAAATTCACTTAAACTGTCCTTTACTTTCAAAATCATCATGATTTTATACAATTTAGTGGGGTATCTTTTTAAAAATATTGTAATAGAATTTCTAGAAGACTGAAATTTCAAAATACATACAATAAGCTTTTCCTTGTGTGCTCTTTTACAGAGCTGTCAGATGGACAGTAGTAGAGGACTTTGAAGATGCTAGCTATAACACTATTCTCAGCAACGGTTCTAGCCTTCTGTTTTAAAGTTTTCTAATATTGAGGGAAGATTTTTCTGTCACCTTGGTGCACCTAGGAGAAGATATGAGTGGAGTCCAAATTGTGGACTAGATCGCAGCCTGATGACACTTCCTTCAGGTTGTGGCACACTGCATGTAGCTATCAGTGAATACTGTGAAAGGTGTTCTCTCTCTTCTCTTCCTTATAGTTTGGAATCGGCATAGGCCACTGTAGGCTTCACATAACCCCAAGCAGGCTATGTTTCCACCTGCCTATAGCCCATTGAGGCCCGCAGCAGGAGCCCGAGTGGTAGGCCACTCATTGAGCTGCCAAACACATGGTAGGTTCAAAACCACCAGCCACTCCTCAGGAGAAAGATGGGGCTTTCTACTCCTATACAGAGTTAGAGTCTCAGAGTTCCCACAGGGACAGTCTGTTCTGTCCTATAGGGTGAGTCGGCATGGATTCGATGGTAGTGATTTGGGTTTAGTTTGGTGGACTGCAGCAGCTGCTGCTGCTGCCTGAGCCAACATTCCAACCACTGCCTTAGCCAGGCTCCATCTGCCACCTTCACAGTAGCCACCACCACCTGATCTTGCCCTTTGGCTACCTCCTCCTTGGCTGACTCTGAGTTGGGAAGGACCCTAGGCCCAGCATCCGATCCACGGAAATGAGAGGGCTGGTTAATCTCTCTATAGCTCTGCGAGCCACAGACTTGCTATAAATTCCTTTCCTGAAATAAGCATGTCTCTTTGGAGGAGCTCAGGAGGCCTAGTGGTCCTGCGTTGGGCTATGTTAGGACAGCAATTCAAACTCATCAGCAGCTCTATGGGACAGAGAAGGGACTTTCTACTCCCCTAGAGAGTTACAGTCTTGGAGATTCACAGGAGTATGCCGAGCCTATCCTGCAGGGCTTCTATGAAGTGGCCCCCACTCCATGACAATGAGCTAGGTTTTATACATGTGTAAGTTTCCTGGTTTGCTTCTCTAGAAAACCCAACCTAAAATAATCCTTAGTTAGAGAATAGATATGTGGTAGATTGAATAAGACAAACGTTCTCTACTTTTTCTTAATACAAAAAATAAAAAGGTATTAAGGAGCCTTTTGCATCATAAATGAACACATAGTCTAACTTATGAAAACTCAAGTATAAAGAGATTCAGATCAACGGAAGCATCATGGAAAGCAATTCTAGATTCTGCAGGCACAACATGTGGCCACTCATTCTGCAGTCAGAAGAGAAAGCATTCTTCCTTGACACTTCTGTTTCATTTTTTTCTCCCCTCAAGTATTTCTTTTTGGATATTTCTGTCATAAACAGTCACCTTTTGATCCTCTCCATATACGTTTCTATGCTAGGTTGAAACTGAAAAAGAAAAAAATCTTGAGAAGTAAGGACAAGCATAAAATAAGGATTTCAAAACCCATAGTGTTTATAGCCAATGATGAACTATCTACCAGTCAGTCAAGCCAATCATTCAATAGACTAAATCTGCACAGATTTCTCTTTAGTGCTATACTTAGTCTCTAATCTTATTATTATCATAAAAAGTTTTTATTTTTAAATGCCATGTTTAGAAAATAGGATGAGGGTTGACTATATCTCAAACCAAGCATTCTGCTAAATGAAATACCTACTCCCTAGAGTTAAAAAAGGGGGGGCAGTATTTTCTGCATAGGAGACCACATTATGATTCCTCTCAATTCACTCTCGTATTGTTATTTTCTATGACTTAGTTCCTTCCTCCTGGACCTCTACACTCCAGCTACACAATATTTAATTGACTAAACACACACAGACACACACACACACCAGAATGATAGTTTCCAGATATCTATGAATAAAAAGTTTTATGCCACTCAGAAAATTATATATAAATATTTTATGGTTTAGTAAGTTTAAAGATTCTCAACATACTTATAATCCCATATTGGTGCATTATTAGGCTAGATTGTCTATAAAAACAATGACACTCATGCATGCATAAGAACTTTATATCAAGAAGTAATCTTAAATCAAGAAGGCATCCCAGCCCAGTCCAACTTAAATCCAGGGGTCTGATGCTAGCCACAGCTCTCTTCAGACTCACATAGCTGCAGGCTGATGGTGCAGAAAGGTGAAGGGGGATACAGGAAGATCACAGGTTTGTGGGTGCGGATGCTCAAGATGAGGATCCAAGCTTAGTGGAAACATGAGAAAGCACAGACAGCTCTTAGA
>NW_022103903.1:3337333-3348044 GCF_000313985.2 Echinops telfairi
CCGGAGTCCCAGCAAGCAGGAAGGCAAAGGGACAAAGAAGCGAAGTCCCCAGTTGTTCCCTTATAAAAAGGCCATATCTCCCAAGAGGAAGATGTGTGAATCAGGCTCGACCTGATTGACAGGTTGGACTTCAGCTCTGCATACTGCAAGTGGACACAAAATCTAACTGCCATAATACAGGTTAGTAATGGGGCAAAAATAGAATGCAAAAGATTTAGGACTGGAGCCAGAGCTCCTCTGCTCACATTTACCGATTTTACATTTGAGAATTGAATCTCAGAGAAGCGAAGTGATTTGTTCAAAGCCGCATAGTTCTTGTGTGTGTGTGTGTGTGTGTGTGTGTGTGTTTGTGTGTGTGTGTGTGTTGAGAATATCTACATCAAAGGCTGAATAAAACCAAGAGTGCTGTAATCAACACAGTCTTGCTTATTGTATCATATTGTTGCAATTGTTAGCTGCCATTAAAATGGCAGTGAACTCATGGCATTCCCACACATAGTCAAATCAAACTCTACCCAGTTCTGTGCCATTAACACAATTGATTGTTATCTGATAGATTGTCCAAGGCTTCCTTTAGGAATTAGATGGCCATGTCTTCTTTAGAGAACATCTTAGTCTGAAATATCCAGGGATTCCTGTTCACCATCATAGCAACACACTAGCCTCATTTGACAGATGGATGGTGGCTGTGTATGAGATACATGGGGCAGGAATTAATCTGGGTCTCCTGCCGGCCAGATGAGAATTGTGCAACTGGACGACCACTGTCTTTGTTGTTGTCTGTTGTTATATGCGGTCCAGCCTGTTTTGACTCCTAGTGACCCTGTGTGCAACAGAGCAAATCACTGCCTGGTCCTGCACCCTTCCACTGTTCTAAAGGGCATTCTGACAGTGCTTCTGACACCATTTCTCCTGTCTAGCTGTCAGTCTTCTTTGGTGCCAACTCATGGTGAACCTATGCCAATGGAAGCAGATATTGCATGGTCCGGTGCCATTGTCACAACTATTGTTAGGTGTGAGCTCATTTTTTCAGTCACGACATCAATACATCTCAGGAACATTCTTACTCTTTTCCGTTGACCTTCTGCTTTACCGTTGATGGTGTCCTTTCCAGGAATTGTTTTTTCTGGTAACACGCACAAACATGGGAGCTGAAGTACGGCCATCCTGGCTTCACAGGAGCATTCGGGTTGTCTTTCCCCACGTCCTTGGGGTTTGTTCTTCTGGAAGTCCGCAGTACTCCCAAAGATCGTTGGCAACTTCATCGTTCAGGGTATATGCTCTTTTATTAATATTTCGAAAAGCCTTATTGACATATCTTATACAACCCAATATATCTATTTACATACAATTCTCAATTCTGTTGTTCAGCCCCTGGAGAGGAGTGATACAATCATCAATGCTATCGGCTCCTCATCCCTCCTCTCTCCCCCTCTCTTCCCCAAACCTCAGGGAACCGTACCGAACAATCTTACATATACAAATGAGCATGCAGGAATCTAACATGATTCAACGAGTTGGTTGCGTGTTTTTGAACATCTGATACCTCTTCCCATCGACACCTCACGATCATACAGTATGGTGTGCTTCTTCCATTTGGGCTCTGTTGCTTGCCTGCTAGATGGCCGCTAGTTTAATCACCATCTTTTAAGACTTCAGATGCTCTACCTTTTGATAGCTGAGCACCATCAGGTATAAGTTCTTACTCACTTTTTAAATTTTATTGTATTTCATTTTCATCTTCCAGGTTGAAAAGACCACATCTTGAGTAAGGCACACAGCTGAGACCTAAGGGGCATCATTACACTTTAATGATTAAAAACGGCACCCAATACAATATATCTCTGATTGCCTGACTGCAGTTTCCCAGAGTGCTGATTGTGGATCCAAGAAAAATTAAACTTTTGATACCTTCAATCTTTTCTCCATTTATTGTGTTTCCTCCTCTGGTTGTGAGGAATTTTGTTTGGTTTACATTGGGATGTTATCTACGTTGAAACCTGTAATCTTTGATCTTCATCAGTTAATGCTTCAAGTCTTCTTGGCTTTCGGCTACCAAGACTGTGCTACCTGCAGATCAAATGTTGCTTATAAGACTTCCTCCTATCCTGATGCCATCTTTTTCTTCTGATTGCTTGATCGGCATACAGATTGATTAAGTTTGGTGAAAGGATACCCTCCCGACACATGCCTTTCCTCATTAACACGGTGACAGCAGCAAGGGACTCGAGCAGAACCAAAATTGGGAGGAAGGGGAGGCCGTGCAGTGTTTTGTGCTGCTGTCGGAACCAAATTGACAGCACCTGGCAACACCTACCTCAAGACCAACTTCCTCCTGGTCTGTGCAGGTTCCACATGATCACAGCTTGAACAGTCTGGAATCCCCATGCTTTGCAACATTAACTGTATTTTGTTATGATGTACACATTGGATAGTCAAGAAAACGCGAGAAAAAACCTGTTCATATTCTCTACTTCCAGCTGCTTTTTCATCTAAATCCAACTTGAAATTCTGGCAGCTCCCTCTCAATATACTGCTGCAACCATTTTAAATGATACATTTGGAACTATTATACTTCCATAGATGTTGATAATAATTCTGTGAATTTCTATATTCTAATGGGTCACTTTTTATGTAATAGGCATATATATGAATCCCATTAGTCAGTTCATCCAGGTATAGGTCTCCCAAATTTCTTGGTATAGTCCAGTGAGTGCTTCCATTGATGCGTCAGTTTGAGGGACCATTTCAATTGTTTGACTGTCAATCCCTGGAAGGTTATTTTTCCCTTATACTTTCAGTGCACCTTCAACTTCTTCCATCAATGACATTGGTCCTTGATAAAATGCTATCTGAAATGGTTGAATGTTAGCCAGTTAATTTTGGTACAGTGAGTCTGTGTATTTCTTCCATCTTCTTTTGATGCTACCTGCATCTTTCGGTATTTTGCACATGGAACCCTTAAATATTACCATTTGAATCTAGAATGTTCCTTCAGTTTGGTGAACTTGAAATTATGTGGATTATGTTCCTGACTTTGTTTTTTCTAACTCTATCTCAAGGTCTTTGCCCATTTCATTATTATGCTTTATGTTGTCTTCTTGCGTTACCTTTTAAAATTCGGTTTCACTCTAAATAACAATTTCTTATCTTTTACTAGCTACTCTACGTTAAAGAACAAGCTGTAGAGTTTCTTCTGACATCCAATTTGATCTTGTCTTTTCTGTCTTTTTAATGACCTTTTATTTTCCTCATATATGATGTTCTTTATTTCATCAGGTCTTTGCTTATTAGTCATCAGCAGAGCAAATCCGTCCTTGAGATGGTCTCTGAGTTCAGTTAAGATATACTAAAGGTCCTATTTTAGCTCTCATCACTTATTTTAATTTTCTGATGGTTCAGAATTAATTCACCTATGAACAATTAAGGGTCTGTTCCACAATCAGCCCTTGGTCTTATTTTGACTGCTGATATCGAGCTTCTCTATTGTGTCTGCCACATATGTAATCAATTTGATTCCTGAATGTTCCATCTGTTGAGGTACATATGGATAGCCACTATGATGTTGAAAAGAGGTGTTTCCAATGAATATGTTAATGTCTTGCAAAATCCTATCATGCTTCATTCTATCACCAAAGCTGTATTTTTAAACTACTGATCCTTCCTCTATGTTTCCAACTTTTGCTTTCAAATGTCTACTTATTAAAAATTCACATTGATTGCATAGTTGATTAATTTCAGACCAAAGAATTTGGTAACATACTTCACCGTCTTCAACATTAGTTCCAATAATCACTAATACTGATGTTTGTATGCACTAGTGTTCTTTGTAGACATACAGATATTTGAAATTTTGTTTTGTCTTATTTTTTTAATTACTTGCTCAGGATACAGATTGAATTAATATGATGAAAGGATACATCATAACATACACATTTTCTAGTTGTCTTTCTCTGTTGGAAAAACTGCCTCTTACGCTGTGTAAAGGTTCCCCAAGCAAAAAACCTCTTTCTGGTGTTTAATTCTTTTCATTCTACATCTGTCTGACATCCTCAAGGATATTTCTCATTCCATGTCTACCTCTGAAATTGACTTTACTCAGTCCCCACTTGATATCAACTCATTCATTTATAAAATACCTTTAGCATAATTTAACTTGTATATGATATTGATAGGTAATTTCCATGTTCCACTGAATCCTTTTATTTGAAGTAGGCATGTATTTGGATCCCTTTCTGTTTTTAACTTCCATAGTTCTTGGCATACACAGGTAAGCACTTGCAGTATTACAGATATTTGTTAAAACATCTCAACTGGCAGCCTATCAATTCTATCAAGCCAATTCCTTCAGTGCAACTGGACTTCTTGGTTCAATATGATCAATTCTTGACCTTATGCTACCTCCTGAAATTGCTGATAATCAACCAATTATGTCTGGCACTGTAATTTCTTTTATTTCTTCCATCTTCAAGTGTAGCTTCCTGGATTGTTCAATATTTTGTCCATAGGGTCTTTCTATATTGAAACTCAAGTTTTGACTTTTTTGCAGTTGTTATAGGTTGAGAAATGCCAAGCACATCCTTCCCTTTTGGTTTTCCAACCCCAGGTTTTCCTCAGATTTGTTTATTATACTTTACTTGAATACACTTTGACTTTTTTGTGAATCTTTAACTTATTTTCTTTCATTCGTTTTAGCTACTATATCTACAGAGATCAAATTTCACAGTCTCTAATGAGATTCATTTCCATCTTCTCCTTCTGTCCTTTTTAAAATGACCTTTTGCTATCTACATGTATCATTCCCCACAGGGGAAGTGTGATAGGTTGGGTTCTCCAGAGAAGGAAAGCCAGTGATGATTGCATATGTATATATACAGAAAGGTATTTATATCAAGAAAGACTTCCTCAGTTGTAGAAGTAGCTGAGTCCAGTCCAGTTCAAGCCTGTAGGTCACATGTAATCTGGAGGCTTCTGGGTTATGTGCCTATGAAATCTGATACATAGGAAGGAGGAAGGTGAAGGAGGAGGGTTATAGACTTGGGGATGCAGAGTTGAATGGATCGGAGGTTAGCTACATGAATCCAAGGTGGGAAGTATTTTCATGACTCCTGGGATCAACATGCAACCAAACAGGAGGTTGATGAATAGGACACACGATGGAGAGCTAGCAGTCAGTGTAGGGGCAAGAGAGCCATTGGGTTTTCTCAAGCCCTCTCTTATAAAAAAGGCCAGACCCCCACGGAGGTGTCATCAGTTTTCAATCTGGTTGATAGGTTAGGCTCCTTAACATCACTCAGATATGTCTATTTAACATAAAATCTAATCATCACAGGGAGGGTCAAGCAAGGAAGTAGCATCCCTAAAGTGGGTGTCACCAATCACCCCAGTGTGGTCACTCCTAATCACCACCCCCTTACTTGTTAGTCAGGGTGAATCAGAACAGTCATCCTTTGCTCTGAAGGAGGATCTCCACCTTGACCAATGTGAGAGAAGAGGTTTGGTGTGTGTGTGTGTGTGTGTGTGTGTGTGTGTGTGTGTGTGTTGTGGTGGGCAGGAGTGGGGGTGAGAGAAGGGGATTGGGAAGCCTGCAGGCACTCACTCCTAAGTGTATGTGTTGTGTATCAAACAATGTTCCACTACTGTGCATAGATTTTCACTGAAAATTTTTCTACAGAAATTAATTGACAAATTCTTCTTCCCAGCCTTGTCTTAGTGGAAAGCGCAACTGATACCTGTTCACCTTTCACCACAATAACCTTGCTGGCATATGAAATACCTGTGGCATACCTTCTGGCATCAAAGCACCACAAAAGCCACAGTAGTAGGACAAATTCACAAAGTAGTGCCTACCTATACATGCTTGCAAGTGTGTACATGCACACATACAACCACATGGCAAGGGAAAGTAAAAACATATTGTCGTGAAATCCACCACTTATCTGTAAGTTTGTCATTCTGCAGTGGATTGTGTGTTACTTTGATGCTGGAAGCTATGTCAGTAGTATTTCAGATGCGAGCAGTGTCACCCACCATGGACAGGTTTCAGTGAATCATCCAGAGTAGGAGCAGACTACAAAGAAGGTACAGGATATCCACTTCAGAGGATTTAGGCACAGAAAGCCTATGGATAGCATTGAAATATGGTCAGACACTGAAAAACTAACAGATAGAATCAGAACATTGTCAGAGCTAGTGCCAGAAGATAAGTCTCTCAGGTCTGAGGCCCTCAATAATATAACTGGAGTAGAGCTGCCTACTCAAAGTAGAGTTGACATTAATGGAGTAAAGCCAATAAAAGTAAAGCCTTTAGGACTTTCATTTGCTGACAGAATACAACTCCAAATGAGAAGTAACAGCTGGGAACATCAATTAATAACTGGAACTTGGAATGTATGAAGTGTGGATCTAGGAAAACTGGAGTTGTCAAAAATGAAATCAAATGCATAAAGATCAATATTCTAGGTGTTGCTGGACTGAAATTGATGGATATTGGCAATTTTGAATTAGAAACCCAAGTGGTGTAATATGCAAGGAATAACATATTCAAGAGCAATTGTGTTTCATTCATCTTTAAAATAGGACATTCCAATATATATCTTGAAATACAACAATTTCTGTGATAGAATGATATCTATTCTTCAACGAAATCCAATCAATAACTTTTTATTGGTATTGAACATTAATTATGTAAGACTTGATATCAAAAACATCTTACATGAAGAAAGCAAAGGGTCATTAAATATACAGTTGCAAAAAAGAAAAGATCAAAATGTATGTCAAAAAGAGATTCTGAAACTTGCTCTTAATTGTGGAGTTATTAGGGCAAATGCAATAAATTATTAAGTCAAAGAGCTGAACATAAAATTTTAAAGGGAAAATCAAGAAGACAGAAATAAATAATAAAATGAAATGTGTAAATATCGAGAGCTAGAAAACAAAAAGAGAAGGGCATGGTCCACATCCCTTAAACCGAAAGAAATCAAGAAAAATCAAGCCTCAAATTGCAATATTGAAAGATTCTGTAGCCAAAATACTGAGTACAGCAGGTAAAATCAACAGAAGAATACAGTTACTATACCAAAATGAGCTAGTCACCATTCAACCGTTTCAAGAAGCAGCATATGATCAAGAGCCAATAGTCCTGAATGAAGATGTTCAAGCAGCACTGAAAAGCAAGGGTCCAGGAACTGATGGAATATCAATCAAAATGTTGATTAAGCCCAGCGAGTACTTACTTACTCAGGCTATATCAAGAAATTTGAAAGACAGCTGAGGTAGTTAGTTTATTGTGCCAACCTGGTCAATAAACACATGTGGGGTTAATTGAAGGGTAGAAGGATAAATGCCTCAGTGAGCCTTGCTTTTCTGGTTATCAGGTCTCTTGCTTTGTGATGGTCGGACCAGGGTGCAGCTGCCTTAGCCAGTTCCCTGCTTCAGCTGTCAAGTCTCACTTCCTGCAAGACAACCCTGAGGAGAAGCCACATGGGCCTACCCTGATGCAGCCCTAGGTGCTGTAGAAGCCCTGTGGAGACCCCTGCCAGAGCTGAGAGGCTTACACATTCATTCACTGATTCGGCTTTCCTCCTGCAGTGGACATCATTGCGTGTGTTTTGTGAGAGGGAAGAGGACTTTGTGGATTGGTGTTGGACATAAGGGCTAATGGATTAATATTGGACTTGTGGGCTTGGGCAGCACTGGGTTGGGATGTTTTCTTGATGTGCACTTAACCATTATATAAAACTCTCTCTTATACCTGAGTTTCTGTGGATTTGTTTCTCTAAAGTACCCAGACTAACTCAACAGCTAAGTCTTCCAAGTGACTGTAAGCAACCAATCTATGTACCCATTTCAAAGAAAGCTGAACTAACATGGCATGCAAGTACAATTTTGCTGAAGATCATTCAACAAGGATTGCCACTGGAGAGGGAGCTGCCAGGGGTTCAGACTTGGATTCAGAAGAGGATACAGAACACAGGATGTCATTGCTGATATCAGATAGATCTTGTTTAAGGTAAAGGAAAGTAGAACATTGTTTCCTTTGTTTTATTGACTATGGAAAGGAAAGACACTCAACTGTGTGAATCATAGCAAACTATGGATAACCTTGAGAAGAATGGAAGTCCCAGAAGACATCATTGGGTTCATGCAGAACCTGTCCATAGATCAAGAGGCATTTGTGCAAGCAGAACAAGAGAATAGTGCATGATTTAAAACCAGGAAAGGGGTTGGTCAGGGTTGTATTCTTTCCCTATATTTATTCCATTTGTATGCAAAGCAAATAATCAGACACGTTGGATTATATGAAGAAGAATGCATAATAAGGATGGGAGAAAGACTGTCATACACAGATGACACCATCTTGCTGGCTGAAAATGAGGAAGACTTGAAGCACTTGGGTTTAAGATCAAGAACCACAGCCTTCGGTATGTATTTCCACTCAATGCCAAAATCCTCAGAAGTAAACCAATAGGTCACC
Organism: Echinops telfairi; assembly: GCF_000313985.2. Classification (NCBI taxonomy): domain Eukaryota; kingdom Metazoa; phylum Chordata; class Mammalia; order Afrosoricida; family Tenrecidae; genus Echinops; species Echinops telfairi. The sequence goes on from NW_022103903.1 coordinate 3,345,810, forward strand.
TTTTCATATTTGGAAAAAAAAGGTTGACATTTTTATGTATTTCATTTTTATTGGATCCACAATCAATGTTCACGGAAGCAGTAGCCAAGAGATCATACAATGCATTGTACTGGGTAGTTCTGCGGCATAAGATCTCTTTAAAGGGTTGAAAAGTAAGGGTGTTATTTTGAAGCGCACTTAACCCAAGGCATGGTATTTTCACTTCCCTCATATGCATGTCAAAGCTGGACGTTAAATAAGGAAGAACTTACGCATTTGAATTTTGGTGTTGGCACAGAATATTGAAATTACCATGGACTATCTAAAGAACAAACTAATGTGCATAGAAGAAGTACAGCAAGAACACTCCTTAGAGGAAAGGATGGCCAGACCTCATCTCACATACTTTGGCGATGTTGTCTGGAGAGACCGGCCCCTGGAGAAGGACGTTACATTTGCTAAAGTGGAGGGCCAGCATACAAGATCCTTGACTAGTGGATCGACACAGTGTCTGCAACAATGGGCTCAAACATAAGAACAATTGTGAGGATGGGTGCAGGATTTGGGGGTATTTCATTCTGCTGTACTAGGGTCACTCTGAGATGGAACAGAATTGACGGCTCCTAAAACATGAAATCATAGAAGCATTTATTAAATTATAAAAATTAAATGTAAAGCAATTGTTTCTTGATATAGCTTCCATTTATGTTTATAAATTCCTAAAGGTGGCTTTTCCACCTCCCTAACACTGATGGCAATGCCACGTGCATGTTGCACTGCTAACCAGGATGTTGCCAATTCATGCCCACCAGTTGATGCATCACATAAAGATGAGTTTATCTCTTCCCATAGAGATTACAACCCCCCAAAACCCACACAACATCTCTGCAAATCAGAATCAACTCAATGGCAAGGTTTGGAACCCTTTCCCCAAAGAATTCTTCACTGTGATTTTTGTCACAACAAAATGGCTAGTTTGGAATCCTTAAGGCTCTCAAATTTTGTCTCTCCCAAGTGCTCTTTGATTTTTGTGGGAGTAAAATGATATATAAAGGGGGTAATAGCAAGGCTTTAAGGTGGATGGGGGAAATTTGTCTAGGAAACTTTTGAAGAAAAGTCCTTTCTCCCCTTAGAGAATGCACAGGGATAGTGTCATGATGGGGGAAATCCTTGGCACACTTTTCTAGCCTTTATTTTTACAATACAATTTTTGATTTCCTTCATAATAAATCTTCATAATCTCCCAGTTTTGAGAAAAATCTGCTCAGATTAACCATTTGGAGCCCCACCCTCAAGCAGTCATAAAATTCTAAACTAATATCTCTGCATTTAATTGAACAGAATCATCAGGTGCCGCTATTTTATTTTATTATTTAAAAACTACATATTTTACTGTCTTATATCACAATAACTTAAATTGCATGCAACTGAAATAAACAGATGGGTGGATAAGCACATGTATGTGGGTTTGCATTAGTATAAAATAGGGCAGTAGACTCACACTGGCATAATGTATATACAGACACACCTACACCTGTGGTTGAGGTCTCAATTCTGACTCCTAATGACCCTATAAAACCCCAAATGCAAGCTCCCTGCCAGCAAGTCAATTGTGAGTTACAGCAACCAGACCGGACAGGGTAGAACTGGCCCCACGCGTGTCCAAGGCTATTTCGACCTGAGCAGAACATCTCCTATTTCTCCCAAAGAGCAGCCACTGTTTTAATTGACTTTTTTTTTTCAGGTAACCTAATGAGAAGAAAGCAAATGTATTACTGAGAGAACTTGTTTTCATTCATTTTGTTTGGAATAAACCCATGCATTTTTGAACTAGAAACATAGTAACAATACGTTTTGACAAATCCTGGTATATACTTCTCAGGATGAAACACTGAAGCATTTTCAAAGAGATATTTTTATACAGTTAGTTTTTCTATTTTACATCCTCAGCTAAATTATGCTGTGAAACAAATGACTCTATCATTTTTTTAAAATACAGTTTATTTTACTATCAGGCTGCTTAGCTGCCACATGTGACTGCAGCTCTTCTCCAAGTCTTTCTCTCTCTACATCCAAGTCGGAAGGAGCAGGAGCAGATCCTACCAGAGATCTTGAGCAGCATGAAAAGAGCACAGAAGAACCTACACAGGTGTGTCTTAAGCTCCCTAAAATGCCCAGTGGCACAACTGGCTTGGCAGTGACTGCTGACCGCAGATTGAGATTTCAAACCAATACTGCCGTTTTACGGGGGGGGGG
>NW_022103903.1:3348144-3350178 GCF_000313985.2 Echinops telfairi
GGGGCGGATGTGACAGTTCTATAAATACTTACAGTCTCAGAATCCTACCAGTAGTTCTCATCTAGGATCTTAATAAACTGGAATAAACTTACTGAATATGGGTTTCATTTGGTTTTGGTTTCGTAAACCTTCTGCTCAGAAATGGCACATACTAAAGATACTGACATTTCCTTGGCAAGACAAGTTCATGACTCACCCTTATGTCAATTCGTGAGAAATCTAATATCTGTGTTTCAAGTTTCTGGTAAAAAAATAGGCCTAAAGGTAGCAGGAAATATTTCTCTATAATAAAATACCCAAATCTAAAATGAAATTACAAGCTCAACGCCACATTGTGTAAGAATAATTCATTTAAAATTAATTAAGTCAGGAAGACTGAAGGTAGAAGGGGGAAAGTCAGTAAAAAGCCAGTGACAGAAAGAAACTCTGTTAGATATTAAAACATATTATTAAGCTACATTACATGAACTTAGAAAGAATGAGTAATGGGGAAGAAAAGTCAATAAATAGATCTAAACTTACTTGAACTTGTAAGGTGCAATTTAAGCAATATTTTAAACCAGTAGAAAATAAATGGGTATTTAATAAATGGTGTTGAGTCCATTATCTATCCCACCAGTATAGGATAAAAAATCATCTCTGACTATCTATCTTCATTTTCTTTTACATCTAATAGGGCTAATATAAATGTAGAATAAATATGTAGAAAATGTAGAGGGAATAGAGCAAAACAGAAATACGGAATCGGTAAATAAATATATATAGTTTACGTATTGGAAAACAAACTGAAATACATACAATTGATCATTTTCTTCCCTGCAATAGATCACAAATTATTCAAATGAAGATGCCAAGAAGAAAAATATCTGTAACATACTTGAAGAAGACTGCCTTTTCTAAACATCAAAAAGCTTTTGCAAGTCAATATCACTTCAAAGTCAATAAAAATGATTAAAAAATACATTTCACAGGAAAACAAAACTAATGGTTCAACTTCACCCATAAGACTTACAAATCATAACTATATGAAAAAGATATGTGCTCCCCATTAGATGAGAAAAAATGAAAGTCTAAGGTAATGTATTGTGTTGATAACATGTCTGGAAAAAATCCTTTTAGAGGAAGTATCCTTTCTTGGCAAATCTGTCAATAGCAAACCCAATTTGTAATGCACATACATATTCAGTCAGTCATTTCTCACCTAGGAGCTTATCTTAAAGATATTCTCTTACATTGGCAAAATCTATATGTGCTCAGATATTTATTGAAACATTAACAAAAAATATAACAATAATGAAAAGTACCTAAAAACACACTGAATAAATGAATAACAGAAGATGCAAATAATTGAATTTTGTTTAGTATAAAAGAAAAAGTAAATAATAGAAGGTGAACTATTATGCCAGAGAACTCAGGATCTCTAAGTAACAAAAGTACTATTCTTTAAAGGACACAAATATGTGCAAATGTTCTTGAAATTATACAAGAAAATGTTTAAAAGCGAATTCCTCTGAGAGAAAGGAAAGGGTGAATCAGAATACTAGATGCTTAATTAATATAATTGTAATTGATATAATTATTTAATTGATATAATTCTTAAGCATTCGTTTCTTAATATTTCTCTTCTGATTAGAATAAACCTATTTAGAGAAAATGAACCCTTCTCAAATCATATCTTGATAGAAACTGTACAACAAATACTGAACTTGACCGGTGGGTATGAATTAAAGGTATCCAACCATGTACATACATATCTCTGATTTGTATACAGTGAACCCTCGCCACTTCACGCTTAGACTTCTGCGGCTTCACTCTATCGCAGTTTTTGCATAACAGCGCATGCTCTGTCATTACTGCCACTGATTGGCTCATACTGTACACGCTTCTGTCTGCATTGCTCATACTGTACATGCTTCTGTCTGCATCGCTACGTATAGGAGCTACGTATCAGATGCATTTTTGCTTTTGTACAGTGTACTGTAATTGTTTGCGATTTTTAAGAAATTTTATCTAAGCCCTATGATGGCTCCTAAA
>NW_022103903.1:3351098-3408349 GCF_000313985.2 Echinops telfairi
ATATTTGATTTACAAATAAGGAATCCTACTTCGTGGAATTTCATTTATCACAGTAGGGTCTAGAACCGATTAACCACGATAAACGAGGGTTCACTGTATCTGGAACCAGTGAAAGTGTTAAACATTGTGCTTGTATCTAATTTTCTGGAATGAATAATATCCATAAAGGTGGGAAATATTTTCAACTAAATGTCATGTTTTGTCTGAATTTCCTCCACAAGAGTGTGACTGTAGAACTAAATCCTTTAATCCTCTAAGAATTATGTGACCAGTTTATCCATATTTATTCCCTCCAGTTATCATACATCATTCTCGATACAATGGGATATTATTTTTGGCATATCAGTAGATACTGCAGCCACTATGAGATATTGTTCCATATCAGTATCCATGTCAAATCCACGGCCATTGGGTCAAGTCCAGTGCATAGTGATCTCATATAGGACTTCCAAAAGAGCCTCATCTTTTTCTACCAGAGCTCCTGGTCTGGTGGGTTTGCCCCAATGACCTTGCATTAGTAACCCTGTACTTACCCCACACTTCCATATACATTCACCTCTGTCCCTTTGTGTGCATAAACACTCAACACTTCATAAGCAGTGATTGCATTTATTCCGGAAACAGATCTTACATTCTCTCATTCTTTAGAAAAGATTTCTACCAATTTATTTGAAGGAGCTCACTTACCGCAGTGGCTTACCAGTCTAAATTTGCCTACTGTTTTTCTTTTCCCAACCAGAGTGATCAGAATCTGATTGGACTTAAATAATTCAAAGTGCCATTCAACCATTCAGGACTTCTTAGATTTCTATCATAAATAACCTGTACATACTTGTCAGAATTGGTATCACAGACCTGAAAATAACACCAAATCACTATAACTTTGGTACATTTAGGTGGGGAAATGTGGTCTTGTTCCCCCTGGGAGGATTTCTTGGGTACAAAGACTATGAGTAAACCTTAAGTGTGCAACTGTTCGTTCCGAGAACGTGATGCAAACACTGAATGATATGTCTCCTTAGTGGAGACAAAAAGAACACCAGCAGATCAAAATGTGCTTGCAATTGGGAATGTTTGTGAATCATACTAGAAAGTTTGTTTAGTCATACAGAAGGTTTATTGGTACAAGAATGTTTGTTAATTATGAATCATGAAAACATCTTGCACCCTGAAATCATGATGCCCTAATTTTGTCCTTGAATTTGAACTTTTGTAAGCTTCCTCTTTGGGTCTTCAAACACTGGCAAGTGGAGAAGCTCAGGAGGGTCTTCTCTCTCTTAAATCCCTCTCCCTTACCCTCATCACTCAATCTCGAGACTCGAGTGTTCTTCTGTGTGCCTGTTAGTTCCCACCTGGCAGGAGTGGTACAAATGATAACCCTGAGTTGATTCCAACACCTTTCTGCTAAAGGAAGACAGATAATAAATGTTATAAAAGGAGTCTAAGTAAGAGACTGCAAGATATCCCCTATGCCCCTGACAGCCTGTGTCTATACCTACCTCCAGCACAGTTTCACAGAGCCCAATTTAACTTTGTAAGAGCATTAATAAATGATTATCTCATGACACTTACATGAGTCTTTAATATCCATTATTTTAATACTTATTTGTATTCACAACATTAGGATGGAAATATCTTACTTATTAACTAAAGTGTATTATATCATATCCAATCATCTGATAAGTGAAGAGCACATGGTTAATTTCTTAAAATCCATCTTGTTTCTCATCAACTCACCCTTCATAGATACATGGACACACACACACACACACACACACACACACACACACACCCATGCACACGAAGACTCCAAGCCAGTGTGGTATTTTAAACCCCAAGAAGATGAAAATCCCCTTGGAGGCAGCAAAGGTAACACAGTCAATCCACTTGTTTTCTGGATGCGGAGATCTGGGCTTTCCCATTGCCCCCTAAATGGTTCTAGGGAACAGCTGTCTGCTCTCCTTTTAGTACCAGTGGCAGCAAGATCATTCTCAGGAAGTGCTTTGAAGCCTCAGGCTCCCTTTAATCACATGGCTCTTGCTGAACTTGATATTTCTAATAAAAAAGAAATCCTGACAAGAATATTTATGTGCTGATTCCCAGAGAAAGTAACTAAACTGTACTTCATCTATAGGTCAAATCGTATTACGATGGAAACAATTTCAATAAAATTTTCTTTATAATAAAAATAATTCAGCTGATTACTTTCTATTTTGGAGGATATTTCATCAAACTTGTGATATAAGGACCACAGCCAGACTCCTGTGGAGTTCACTGTAATAAGACCTGATTTATTATGAGACTGTAAATACCCGACTCACATAAGCTATTCATAAGCAATTCTTTGCTGTGTGTGTGTGTGTGTGTGTGTGTGTGTTGACTATTTCTCTATCAGGGAGAGATGACACCAAAATTATTATTCTCTTTGTGTGGTTCCAAAACACATAAAATTCATTGTTTTTAATCAAGCCATTTCACTTTCCAATTCACAGACTCTCATTTGCTATAAGTCCCATTAGTCATTAGTATAAATTAGGATGGGTCTACAATTGTAATGAGCCATGCCTTATTAACTTCCTCTCTGTATCAACCACTGTGATTTAAGAGATATCAGTCTACACAGGCTGTGGAATTAACATCAGTTACTCTGGAAATAATCACGAAAGAAAGATTGTTTAGCAACATAGAAAGAAGTCCTAAGTTATCAATTCATAAATGTAAAACTTCGGCAAGACAGAGGGCTGAATGTCCACACACAAATAAGATTATCTTTATCCATGAAGATGCTACTTTAGTTGCATTTTATTTAGTTTCACCAAACTCTAAATTCTAAGCATGTGAAAGATCTGGTAATAAGTCTCAATGCAGGTAGCATGGCTTAATGGACTAAACGTCAAGACTTAATGGAATCAACGAGTGAATTTTAAAGCCTGGTATTCCACTTACGGGTTATATAAACTTTAGGAGTCACTTAACTTTTTAGTAGTTTCAGGCTCATTACTTCCACTCAGTAAGGACTGAAATACTGTCTGCCAAAACGCACCCTCTTAGCATTTACATTTTTACTAGGAGAGGTTTCTGTCTCTATATTTGTCCATAGACTGATGTTTTCGCATATTAATGATTTCTCTTTCACTGCATGTCTAATTTAAAGGACACAATTGGGAAATGGGATTTTACTTTTTGTACCTCTTATTTTGTTCACTTGTCATTTTTTAAAATGTATGGTTGCTAATGCAAGATAATAACATCCTTTCTTCACATAGGTAATGGTAAACATTGACTCACTAGAAATAACACATATATTTGGAGGTGGTATGACCCTTCAGGAATATTCTATTTTTGGCAGTCTGTGAGTCCTATTCCCGGTGTACTAGTGATTCATATATTAAGACCCTTGAGAGATAAAATAATCATCAATCAAATTTTAATCATTCTGTCCCTGGATAGTTACTTTTTAATCATATATGAGCCCCCACATCCTCTGTCCCTTGGATATATGATAGCATAAGTTATTTGAACCATTGCTTCTATCAATAGATCTCATAGCTCAATTTTTTTAAAAGGCAGATATTGCCAAAATAAAATGTGAACTTGGAAATCATAAATCAAATTGCCCCTTCTGGAATAATAATTAATAGTTAAAAAACAAACAGTCATATTCTAGCTCCCTTTTCATATTCTGTCCTCCCTTTTGAAATTTGAAATATCAGTGGAATAACTACACATTTGAATAAACCATTTCTGTGCTATTCGGTTCACCATTTATTAAACAAGACTGGAAATAAAGACAGAACAGATGGAAATCCCATCCACTAGGATGATAGATACGGCCAATTACATATCACAATAATATAAAATATACTGAGTATGTGTTTCCAACATTTTAAAATATCCATGCATTGTATTGAAGGCTTTTTGTGGAAGTTTTCCATTTACTCTCATATGATTTCAGGGTCCTATTATGACCTGGTATTTTATGGATAAGAAAACTGGTCAGAAAGGATAAATCACTTGTCTCAATAGGGAGTCAAGGCCCTGTAGTGCGGCTAAAAATACTGAATAAAACACAAATAGATAAATACTGATTGGTAGCAATTTGGCTGAAACTTGTAATAAACCATATTTAAAATCTACATTATAATATTTAGCAATTATCAACTCTGTTTTGCTGGTGAAGAATCAAAAATTCCAAATTTTGTCAGATCTGATGGTGCCCAGCTATCAAAAGATATAGTGTCTGGAGTCTTAAAGGCTTGAAGACAAACAAGCAGCCATATAGCTCAGAAGCAAGAAAGCCCACATGGAAGAAGCACACCAGCCTGTTTGACCACGAGGTACCGAAGAGATCAGGTATCAGGCATCAGGCATACAAAGGCATCATTGTAAATGTGCAGAGTGGAGACCCAAAGCCCATCTGTAGGTAACGGGACATCCCCTTACAGAAGGGTCGCAGGGAGGAGACAAGCCAGTAAGAATGTAGCAAAAATGAAACATATACCTTTCCTCTAGTTCTTAAATGCCTCCCCCCACCACCACCACTACCACCACTATTATGATCCCAATTCTACCTTACAAATCCGACTAGACCAAAGGATGTTACACTGGTACAGATAGGAACCGGAAACACAGGGAATCCAGGACAGATAATCCCTTCAGGTCCAGTGGTAAGTGGGGATACCTGGAGGGTGGGGTAGAAAGGGGGAACCGATTACAAGGATCTACGTATAACCTCCCCTCTGGGGGACGGACAACAGAAAAGTGGGTGAAGGGAGACATCGGACAATGTAAGATATGACAAAATAATAATTTATAAATTATCAAGGGCTCATGAGGGAGGGGGTAGCAGGGAGGGAGGGGGGAAATGAGGAGCTGATACCAAGGACTTAAGTGAAGAGCAAATGTTTTGAGAATGATGAGGGCAACAAATGTACAAATGTGCTTGATGCAATTGATGTATGTATGGATTGTGATAAGAGTTTTATAAGCCCCCAATAAAATGATTAAAAATAATAATCTTTGTGAAGCATCAGCTAAGTTCACATGGAAGAAGCATATCAGTTCTGTGTGATTCAAATACTGTACATGATAAAATCAAAATCTGAAGGAGGGAATGATATTAGAGCTTAAATTGTGAACACCTGGTTTTTCCAAGACTGTGGCTGACAGCAGTAGCCTAAAATCTATTTCAAGGGCTGAGCCTTCAGCGAATCCCCTTTGTTCATAGTCCAGGGAGATGATTAGTCTTACCAGCAAACAGAGAGCATTGTAAAGTCAATTATGGAAGGTAAAATTGGGTTAAAATGCAATACCTTATCATTTAATCAACCTTTGAACCATTTTAAATTTGCTTCAGTTTTTAATATGGTCTGCTTTGTTTTTTATTGTGGCTTTTCTATGTTTTGCCTATTCATTGTCATTGTTTTGGTTTTTGTTTTTTTTGGCTTATTTGTTTGCTTCCTGTTAGTGTTTTATATGATTTTTTGTATATGAAATCCAGGGTAAGTACTTCAAAGAGACAGTAACTGGATTGATAATTACCCAGGGACCTTGCTGGAGGGGTGAGGTGAACTGGAGAGCTAACAGTGAGCATGAGAAGAAAATGATAAAATTGACTGTGGTGATGAGGGCACAGCTCTTCTTAATATGATTGAACACTGCATTTTATGATATGTAAAGTATGTACCAGTAAAACTGTTAGAGATTTTTAAAGAAAATCTTAGTTAAAATCAAATCTATGTAAATATATATATTTAATATAAAGACAAGACTTCTATTTTCATTACATTATTAAAACCCTAGGCATAACATCACCTTTCCTATCCAGGCAGAATGTATTATTTATTCATTTTAATCTCAAATTTAATTTGACTTTAAATGTTCAATAAAATTATTCTAAAGGAATAATTTATCTGTTTCATATGTGGAATTTCCAAGCACTAGCTATGAAACAGACTGAGGTGTGGGCTGGAAGTCAAAAAGAGTTCATTAGACCATGTAATCCCTGCCATCTATTAAAATAGATTACACAAATTGCACTCAGTAAGACAAAGACTTACCGTTATTTAATTTGTAATAACAACACAAGTTCACCCTTGAAAACACAAAACCATATCCCAGACACTGGCAGAATTATGTGCACATACCATAGCTAATCCTTTGAAAGAAACCCAAACTGGTCACAAAGCCTTTTCAAAGGACAAAATAAAAACTAAACCTAGCAATGTTAAGAGAGATGAAAAATATACATGTTATTTAATTTAAACCTGGAATCCAGTAGTTTGATAAAATCACTTAAGCCCAAACTGATCACAAAACTTTTTCAAAGGACAAAATAACGATTAAACTTAGTAATGTTTATGATGAAAAATATGCATTTAACTAATTTAAACCTGGAACTAAGCATTTTACAGAATAAAATCACTTGTATTTATCCCTTAGGAGGTGGATAGGTGGCACAAACCGAAACAAATGTAACCCTGATGAATAGAGAACAAAAGCAGTGGCTCTCAGGACATGGTGGGGAGGCAGTGCAGTCTGAACCCCCCAGGCCGGGAGGGGCAGCTCCTGGACAGTCTTGAAGGCCAGCAAACAGACCCTGGATTTTTGCATACTTCTCTCTCTCTTTTTAAAATTTTATTTTTTCTTATTTATTTACTATTTCGATTTTTAAAAAATTCAAGCTGCCCCTCCTGGCCTGGAGCATCCTCTTGGGAGCTCCTCAGGGCTTCGTACCTGTACCTCTACCTTGCTCCAGCTGCTGGTCTGCTTTGCTCCCTTCTTGGTTCGCTCCATTTTGGGGGGTTCAGACTGTACTGCCTTCCCACCATGTGAGCCCCGGAATATCCCCTGTCGCAGTCTGCTCCAGCAAGGGACAGCATGACTCGTGCTGTTGTTGGTTGCCCAGTCCCCTGTGTCCCATTCGCTGCCTACAAGGACTTCATCCTCAGGGCCAATGTGCCAGCGTGGGGTCCGCCAGGCTCTCTCTTTCTCTTCATCCCTCCGGGGGCCTGCCTCCCTGTGGGTGTGGCATGCTGGCCCCTCTCCCCAACCTGTAGGTTCAGTGTTGCTCTCTGCCACACCCAGTTCCCCAGAGGAGGTCAGTTTGGCTCTAGTTGGGGCCAGCCCTGTAGCTCTCTTTTCATGCATTCTTCCATGTGGCCACGCTGTCCTCATGGTTTGGTGCATCATGGTAGGGTCTGCATGCCCACTCCCGATTCTGTGGAGACAAGACCAGTACTCTCCCTGGTTGGGTTAGTGCCTGTTGCCTCGGTCATCATTTCACTTGGTGTACCTACCTGTATAGGAGAGGCATGGGAGGCATGCCTGAGGAGAGAGCAACAGGACTTTCAGTCCCAGGGAGACTTTGGAGGTGAAGGTGGTGGGGGAAGGGAGCCGTGAGCAGGCTGTGCCATGGCCAGGGGAACAACTAGGGTGTGGAGTCAATAACAAGGAGGAGATAGGGATCTGAGGCGGGTGGGGGCGGTGTTGGAGCAACCGCAAACTAGCTAAGAGGAGGTACCAAGAGGCAGAAATAGGGGAAAGTGACAGTGGGGTAGGAGGAGGGTAAAGGGAAACAGAGGAAGGACCTAGGAAGCAAAGCAATGGATCGAGGTATATACATAGCAGTGTTCATATATAAATACATTAATCCACAAAAATAGAGGTATTGGGCCATGTACATATATTTATACGGCAACACACTGAGGTAGGGGATGGACTTTGGGCCTCTGCTCATACCCTCCCTCAATACAAGAACCATTTGAGATGTTCACCCTCCCAACACAATCGCTAAAAACAAAATGGGTGCATAAACAAATGTGGTGAAGAAGGCGGATGGTGCCCGGCTATTAAAAGCTATAGCATCTGGGGTCTTAAAGGCTTGAAGTAACACAGCCACCATTCAGCAGAGAAGCAACTAGTCCACATGGAAGAAGCACACCACCAGTGTGATCATGAGGAGTCATAGGGACCAGGTAATAGGCATCAGCAGACACATAACAAACAAAAACATATTGTTGAGAATTAGGGGGATTGGAGCAGATATCCAAAGCCCATCTGTGGACAGTGAAACAATTTCCCCACAGAGAGGCTACAGGGCAGGGATGAGTCACCAAAGTGAAGTAAAGCATCGATGAAACACACTATATTCCTCTGGCTCCTTGAGGCTTCCTCACCCCTCACTACCAAGACCCCAGTGCTGCTTCTCAAATCACACTAGACCAGAACATGTACATAGGTATAGAAAGGGATGGGAGCTCACAACACAGAATCCAGGAACAGAAGTGGGAATGGTGATACCAGAAGGGTAGGGGGAAGAGGAGAAGAGGAAGAGAGAAAGGGGGAACTGATCGCAATGATCAACACACAACCATAAACCCTTCTATAGGGGGAAGAACAACAGAAAACATGGGGGAAGTGAGACAGTGGTCTGTGTGAGAGATAATAACAATAATAACAATGTACAACCTATCAGGGGGAAAGGGCTCAATAGAAAGTAAATGTCTAGAAAAGAATGAGGGCAACATATGAACAAACATGCCTGATTCAATTGATATATGGACTGTAATAAGAGTTGTAAGAGGCCCCAATAAAATGATTTATATATATATGTGCTTCAATTAAGTGACCTCCTTTGAGTTCACACCACTGATTCTTTGCACTTTTCCTATGTGCTACCTTTGCTGAATGGGAGTAAACTGGGGGCTCACTGGAAAGATTTGTCAACCATTGGATGTGTATGGTGACATATTTCAATCCAGAGGACTGAGAGTATAATATCGCCTGGAATTAATCGGGTTGACAATGAATCAGTAAAACTGTATTTCATGTATTTCATACAGCAAGAAACATAAATATGATACCAAGAATTCTAAGCATCAGGGTTCTAAGAAGAAGATAACTATTTACCTTGGTGAAACAATACTTTAAAAGGGGCGTAAGAGCTGAAAGCTTATTTTTATCTGGACAACATGGAAAAATTCTTCTAGTCCCAAAAGTCATCATTCAAACTCTGAGAAATTATTAACGCTCCTTAGAAATTGTGCCAAGCTCTATCCTACTCAAGGAATTGGAAGTGACAAGATAAATCTACTGTGAGATTGATATTCATAATTAGAACATGCAGGCAGCTTGAAGCATCCCTATGTGTCAAAGATGACTCAATGATGTTGGGGGATCAAGCACATTAGCCCAAAGCTTTCCAAATAACAATCCGGGTTATTTTCCTTAGCATACATATTGGAATACGGATTACGATAACTTATAATTTAACACATTGTAATAGTCTGGGTACTTTAGAGAAACAAATCCACAGAAACTCATGAATAAGAGAGAGTTTTAGATAAAGGTTATGTGCACATCAAGAAAACATCCCAGTGCTGCCCAAGCCCACAAGTCCAACATTAACCCATTAACCCATATGTCCAACACCAATCCACAAATTCCTCCTCCATCTCACAAAACACACGCAATGATGACGACTGCAGGAGGAAAGCCGAGTCAGTGAATGTGTAAGCATCTCAGCGCTGGCAGGGGTCTCCACACGGGTACTCCAGCACCGAGGGCTGCATCAGGGTAGGCCCATGTGGCTTCTCCTCAGGGATGTCTTGCAGGAAGTGAGCCTTGCCAGCTGAAGCAGGAACTGGCTAAGGCAGCTGCACCCTGGTCCAATCATCAGAAAGCAAGAGACCCAAGAACTCAAAAGGCGAAGCTCCCTGAGCCACTTGTCTCTCCACTCTTCAATTAACTCGACATGCGTTTAGCTGCCAGGTTGGCACAATAAACTAGCTGCCTCACACATATTTGCCTTCTTATTAGTGATGAAGCTTCTTTTTTGGTAACACTCAGCATATTGCTAAAGGAAAAGACACCAAGTTGTATAATATAGATAATTCAAGGATAATTATGATATGTCATGATTACAAGTTTTCCCTTTTTGTTAAGGATAACTACCAGAGTTATATTGTGGCCAAATATATATAGGATTGGGAGACTAGCGACCTAGATTTATACTCAATTGAATCATAAAGCAATGTGTTTTTTAATTGGTAAAACACATTCTGCAAACATAATATTATGATATATCTATATATTCACACAAATACAAGGAAACTTTTTAAAACTGCAGAACATTCATTTATCTTTTATTTCCAGTTTTAGACATAATTTTCATAAAGTTTGTAAAAACTTTACAAAAGTAACGTTTGTACTCTACTCATGCTCTTGATTTGCTAATCCAAGAGAAATCAAGATGAAAATCCCAAAGCTCCACAGAGCTGGTCCATGTGATTCCTCCATAACATTCCTACGGCAGTGATAGACAGGGCTCAGGAGAGACACACACCAATAAGAGAGATAAAGAGACTCATTTTGAGGAGTTGACTCACATCATTAAAGGTGCTGGAAAATCTGAAATCTTAGGTAACAGATTAGAAAATCCAGCAGTATGTCTGTGTCTTTTATTTGAGGAAAAATTCTTTTTCTGCATGGAAAACTCAGTTTTTTATTTTGTGGCCTTCCAGGGAATGGATGAGATTCACTTACATTTATTAAGGAATAATAATAGAGACTTTTTATTATTATTATCATTATTATTAATTAAGGAATAATAATAGACTCTTCTTTAATTAGAGTCAGGCTATTGTAAATGTTATTCATATCAGCAAGATACCTTTTTGCTGATTGACTAAATAATTGGACAGCATAACTTAGACAAATTGACACAAACATTAACCACCACTGTAGCTAATGTCATCGGCAGTTGTTAAAATTACTTTCAACTCTTATTTGCCATGAAATCACACCCAATTCAATGGAGTTGATTCTGACTCTCTGAGACATTACATTGGGTTCCCAAGGCTAAATCTTTACTAGAGGCAGACAGCTTCATGGCTCCAAAGGAGTACATGGAGGGCTTAGTTGTCCACCTTGCAGGTAAAGTCAGTTTATTTAAGATTATATCCTTTTGATTCAAGTGTGTGGGAAGACTCAGATCATCATGATTAAAACTACATTCATTATAAAATGCATACCAAATTCACTATCCTGAAAGTAGAGAAAAATCAACAAATTAAAACATAGTTCTCAGAAAAGTGTAAAGAAAATCTTTCTGAGCATTATTGAGAAATTCAAACTGAACAGTCATGAAAGACCTACTGTGTGCTATCTACAAAGAAGAGAACTAAGGCAGCTGTCATGGTGAATTAAGATCTAAGCAATATGTAATACAGTGAGAGTAACACAGAAAACCCTGCTGGTTCAGTGGTTAAGCACGAGGCTACTGGGTGAAAAGTTGGTGATTCACACCCATCAGTAAGTAGGCGGCTTCTCTAAAGTTTGACAGCCTTGGCAAGCTCTTGGACAGTTATACTTTGTCCCACAGTGTTGTTGCACTTCAGAGTCATCTCAAAAGCAATAGATATAATAGAAATATTTCATCTACAATAAAAGAAAAAATCCTGGTTATCAGAAAACAAATAAACAATCATTGTACTATGTGGGATTTGTAAAATTAGAGAGGGAAGAGAAATATACAAATTGATATTGTATCATTAATGTGAGATTGAATTATCTCTGTCAAAAATGTGTGTCAACTTGGCTAGGCTATGATTCTCAGTATTATCTAATTAGCCTTCATTTTGTGATCTGATGCAATTATCAGATGTTTTATAAATCCTAATCACTATCATTTTAGTGGGACAGGATTAATCGAAGTTCTGGTAATAAAGATTTAATCTTCATTCAATCTTTTTTGGCATATAAAATATACTAACCAAGTAAGCCGAGATGAGAGGATTAATGCCGCCAAGAAAGAAGAGACTGGAGGAGAACCAGGGTCCTTGTACTGTGAATTTCTTGTACTCACAGGAAGACTGAGACAAAGACATATAGAGCTCTCACAAGAACACTCACCTCCTAGACCTTGAAAGGATATAAGCACCTTCCACAGAGTCAGGAAAGAAAGAGACCTTCCCATAGAGCCGGCACCCTGAATTCAGGTGTCTTGCTTCTTAAACTGTGAAAGAGTAAATTTCTGTTTTTTAAAACCATATACTTGTGATATTTCTGGTACGACAGGTTAGAGTTTTTTGTACAATTAGCAAAAGGAAAATTAAAGAATCTCTTCAATTATATCTTTGATTCTGTCAGAATCTAGGCTGACTTGGATGAAGTAAATAATGGTGTCCTAAAGCCTTTTTCTACTAAACTTTCAATTTTTGTCTATTAGTTGATCTCATTAAGCTAGAGGTTTTTGTTATTGTTATTTTGTTTGCTTGATTTTCATTGAATGCTCACAGGAAGTTGATTAACCTTTGTAGCAGCTAAAAAACTGATTAAAACAGGTCTATACTCAAGGAATATGCTTTCTAATTGCTTATTCATTAATCAAGCCCTCATTACTGTCATTTTCTTTTAATAGTTGTAGAAAGCAAGATAGAAAAATGTTTATTTTATTCTTTAAATATAGCAATAGCATATATAGTATCAGAAGAAACATTTTTAACTTTGCAAAGAAAAGAAAATATGAGATTAATATTAGAAAATATGTGTTCCCTTACCAAGGAAAGATATCATGGAGAAGTATTTCCAAGAGGATGGAACTATTTATGAACTTTTGCACAGAAGATAAGAGAAAATAGAATTAATGAATGATAATGATACAATGGGTGGCAGCACCATTGTTCCTGGTCTGACCCCCTTCCCCTCTACCCCCGCTACACAGCAGTAATAACATTAAGGGAGTCAACAGAGCAGCAAGGGTAGCAAAGCAACAAGTCTTCGAGGAATTCTGAAAATGGATTTCGGACTTGGGGGTAAGGGCTTGGGGTTGCATCAGACCCACTTGGAAAACATTCATAAGAATCAGCAGACAGACCTTGAACTATTATTCATAGGCTACTTATTTTTGCATATCTATCTATATAAGATAGGCAGGAGAAACAATCCCAAGGAGAAAACAACAGGACCAATGGTTCCGTGGGGGCAGGGGAGAGAAGGAGGCAGGGTAAAGGGAGGGAAGAGTCTACCAGGGACCTCAGGGACAAGGGAAAAACAAGAGATCTAAAATTAATGGTGAGGAGGGCATAGAATGTCTGGTGGGGTTTGATCAATGCAATGTAGTAGAGAGGAAGTACAGAGAAATGAATGGTTCAGTATGATAGTGGGACCTAAGGAAATTAAAATAAAATAGAGAAAAGAACTAGGAGACAAAAACATTTATAGAGGTATAAACATAGCATGTACATATGTAAATATATTAATACAAAAGGATAGGGATATAGGTCCATGAGCATATATTTATAGATTAAGTATTAAGGTAGTAGATGAACACTGGGCCTCTACTCAAGTCCTCCTACATTGCAAGAACACTTTGATTTAATAACCTGCAATGCTGGGATACTCACTTTCCTGACACAATTGCTAATGACAAAATAGGTGCATAAGCTAATGTGCTGAAGAAAGCTGATGGTGCCTGATTATTAGAACAAATAGCATCTAGAGTCTTAAAGGCTTGAAGTTAAACAAGCAGCCATCCAATAGGGAAGCAACAATTCCCACATGGAAGAAGCACACCAACCAGTGTGATCACAAGATGTCGGTGGGATCCAGTATCAGGCATCAGAAGACCGAAAACAAACAACCATATTGATGTGAACAAGGAGGTTTGGAATGCCAAACTATATATACTATAGCCCATCTATAGACAACTGGACATACCCTCATAGAAGAGTCACAAGGAAGGGATGAGTCAGCCATGGTGCAGTATAGCACTGACGAACTAGTTCTTTAATGCTTTCTCCCACCACCACTATCATGACCTCAGGTCTACCTTACAGATCTGGCTAGACCAGATCATGCACATGGGTACAGATAAAAGCTATCGACACACAGAACCCAGGACAGATAAAAAACCTCAGGATCAATAATGAGAGTGTAATATCATGAAGGTAGGGGGAAAGTAGGGGGAGGAAGGGAGAACTGATCACAATAATTGACATACAACACCCCTCCTCCCAAGGGGGAGAAGAACAGAAACATGGGTGAAGGTAGCAGATGGTGGAAAATATGAAAATAAAATTAATTTATAAATTAACAAAGATTAATGAGGGTGGGAGGGTGGGACAGGAGTCGGGGAAAGAGGAGCTGATACCAAGAGCACAAGTAGAAAGAAAATATTTTGGAATTGATGATGGCAACATATGTACAAATGTGATTAATACAATGGATGCATGGATTGTTATGAGAGCTGTAAGAGTCACCAACAAAACGATTTACTAAAATTAAAAAAGAGAGAGAATGAAACATTTTAGGAAGTGAAGTGTGCTAGAAAACAAAAATTAAGTTGCATCTACAGGAAAGCCTTGGAGAAATAGAATAGAGCTGCCTCCTGCGTTTCAAAGACTAACCTTGGATGGCTACAGCTTTTCCCAACATCTCCTGGAAAATATTAAAGGGTTTTAAACACAAATATTTGTATCTTTGTTTAAATCTTGAAATTGTTAGGAGGATAGCAATTATGACATTAGAGAATTTAATTCTAAGATTATTTCCACAGTAAAGGAAATTATTAGTAAATTCCTACGGCAGAAAGTGTGCAGATAAAGAGATAGCTTTAAAATATACAACAAAAATGAAGTAAAACATATTTAGTAATCATTTGGCAGGAGAAGCCAAGTATGGTTAACAAACATCTTACACCTGCTGGTAAGTGATTAGAAGAGTAAATTGCACAGAAAGAGAAGAAAGAAGAGTGTGCATATTTGGAATGATGGGAATGGGGCATGCAGATTTCAGGTGCATTTGGGGTGGTGTATCTTATTGGGTAAAGTTTGGTGTGGGGATCCTCAGTGAGACAGTCTGTTCTAAAGTCTGGAAAACATGAGACGAAAGAGCCCTGGCTCAACAGGGCTCTGGAAAGACCTAGCAATGCCAAAGGGCACTCTGTCTGCCTCAGCCACAGAAGACATGCTATGGACAGTGCCTGCATCCATTAGGCAGAAGCATAAAAGGATCATAGGAAAATTACAGGGAAAACCATACTAGAGAATCTAAGGACCGTGTCTATGGAATAGACATAGATAAGACAAGCTGTTCTAGAGAATTTGCTTCCTGTGGAGTGGAACGGCAATCATGAAAATGTTGTTGTTGATTACAACCATATAATAAACAAAACAAAACGCTGTCTGGTGCTGCACCATCTTCCCACATGTTCCTGAGCTTGAGCCCATTGCTGCAGCAACTGGGTCAACCCATCCCCTTAAGGCCTTCCTTCTTTCAACTGTGCTTCTTCTATACCAAGCATGATGTCCTTCTCCAGGGACTGGTCTCTCCTGACAACATGTCCATGTCCAAAGTATGCACGAAAAAGTCTTGCCATCCTTTCCTTTAGGGAGCACTCTGGCCATATTTCTTCCGTGAGAGATCAGTACATGGTACTTTCAATATTCTTCTCTAACACCATCATTCAAAAACATTGATTCTTCATTGATCTTCCTTATTCAAAGTCCAACTTTCACATGCCTATGAGGCAATTGAAAATACCATGGCAGGTGTCTGGCACACTTTAGTCCTCAAAGTCACATGCTTGCTTTTCAATACTCAGGACTTAAGCAGCAGATTTACCTAATGAAACGCATCGTTTGATCTCTCGACTGCTGCTTCCATGAGCATTGATTGTGGATCCAAGCAAGACAAAATCGTTAGCAATTTCAAACTTTTCTCCATTTTTCATGATGTTATGGTTTCAGTTGTAAGAATTTTGGTCTTCTTTACATTGAGTTGTAATCCCTCCTTATGGCTGAAGTCCTTGTTCTTCATCAGCAAGTTCTTAAAGTCCTCCTCACTTTCAGGAGAATTGTTTTATCTGAATATTGCAGGTCATTAATAGGCCTTCTGCTGATCCTGATTGTCCTGACAATGGTAAAATACAAACTGAATTCAAAAGAGTGACAAGGAAGAAGAAGAGATAATAACAACAAAACCGAAATGGTACCAGGAAATGGTACTTAGAGATGGTACCAAGAGTCTTGCTATTCTGGGAAATCCTTCAGAGAATGAATGCTATTTATTTCAAGGAGCACATGAATTTTATTTCTGTGGGTTGGTTGGTGAGCTCCTTGGGTGGCTGGTCTGCTCAATAGTTTGTCATAATCTTATCAGCCTGAAAATGGATATAGATGTTCAGAGAATGGATATGCTAATTGGATACCCTAATTTTTCCTCCAATGGAGGTTTTATAATCCTTAGTCAAATGTAAAGTTAATAATTTCCCCAAAATGTACTCTCTCTGAATTCTCACTTAAATGTTTGGTGTTCATCAAAGTCTCTACAAACTGCATATTCAGATCTGCAGTCTCTCTTGTCACTGTTCAAATGTTGAATCTTTATTCAACTTACAGCCATCTGTATCTGATGCCTTTTTGGTCAACTGGAAACTTGATTGTGTATGACTTTTTAAATGTATTCAAAGACTGAAAGTATCTCTCAGTGTTGGTTTCTGGACTACTCTCTGTCATAATCTGCCTACAAACTATAGCTGTCTCAGCATGTCCAAATTTATGTTTCCTCCCTCCAGCTATATGGCTAAGCTCCACATAGACACTCTACTTCCTGTGTAAGAACTGAAAAGTAACCATAGATGAATGCAGAGTAAATGGGGAGTTCATTTCATGCATTTCTTTTCTCTTACTAGTCCTGTGCAAAAATGTTTTCCAATGCTTGAAAAATATATATAATTTTTGTGTATTTTCTTATAGCATTGTTATTTATAACAGAGTGTAAATCAGATATCTATAACTCCCACCAAATGATGGCTTGGGATTATGCAAATGGGGTGTGTGAAATGCTAATAGAGGGGACTGGTCAGTTTTGTTTGCCATTTCCCAAGTTAACAGAGAAAATTTCCAGGACTATCAGGGAAGAGGAGTCCCCGTGGAGCATATTCAAGATCCCGAGCTGAAGTAGCAGAGATTGAGCCCTGATGCAACAGGAGCTGCTGCATTGAGAACTTGGGATAGAGTGAAGGAGCCACATCAAGACAGGGAAGAGGGATTGTGCCACTTAGACCAATGAAGCAGTGACTAGAGCAATGGACAGGCTCCCTGGAGCACAGAAGCAGAGGCTAATGGACCATGTGGTTAGAAGGCTGAGGACCAGAGACAGACATAGCTGCTGACTGGGAAGAGCCACAGCTGTGAACCAAAGAACAAATTATTAATGTTTTCTGATCCTGACTTGTGGTCACTTGCATTTCCATACAAATCCCTATAATTGCATTTTCTATGAGTTCTGTGTGGCCATTGCAACAGATTATCAAACCCAGTAGAGAAGTAGAGTTTTGTGGGAGGAACAACTGGTGTCAGAGTAGGGCCAAAGAAGAAGGGAGGGTGGACTTAGGTCTGCTCTCTGACTGTGGTAATTGAGCTTAAACAGGGATGGAGATGAATTCTCATTCTCTCTAGTAAAGCCAGGGGAGCACAAATATGACCTCAATGCCATTTTCACATTATAACAGGCTTCAAAAACAATATAGAGTTTAATTTTTATAAACCATACAGTTTTAAAATTGCAAAGTACAAAATAAAGCAAGTGTTTTTACATAAAGAAAGGATACAGCTCAAATTTTGTTTCTAATCTAAGCATTTATTTTGCATTTATTAAATACTACAGGATGGATGGAAGGTATAGATATAGTGAGTTAATGTGGATTGTGTAGACTTCAAAAATATATATGGTCTAATTGGGATGAATCACATATCAAATAGTATAAAGAAGTGGTTGTAAATAAAATTAAATACATGTAATGTATTGTAATTGGTAAAAAAAGAAATGAGATTGCAGATACAGGTGACAATGTAACGTTCATGTGTAATGGGGTTTCTATACCACCACCGGGACATTCTCTTCAATCTGTGGATAGAAGAACAGACTGCATTGAATAGGTTATATTTAAACCCTCTTCTTCATTCCTGATAGTAGAACAGTAAGTAAATAAGTAAATAAGCTTGCCTCAATAGCTATTCAAGAAAAGCATGATTCTCCTCATGCATAGTTCCTAAACACATACATAATAAATCAAACACACTGTCATTGAGTAGATTCCAACTTACAGTGATCCTGTAGCAGAGAATAAAACAATTCAATAAGCTTTCGAATAATGTAAAACTCTTTATGGAAACAAATCGCCTTATCTTTATTTCATGAAAAAGCTGGTCATAACTGTTAACTTTTCAGTTAGCAGGCCCACACTTAGTTCACTTACCCACCAGGACTCCCTATAGGTATTTACATGTAAAAAATATTTCTTACCAGAACCTTCACTTTGTTTTTATAAAGGACTGAAGAATCATAGAAGCAAAAAAAAAAAAATAGCCAATGGTAAAAAGACTTAAGTAACTGGATTTAATACACCAATTCTCAAAACTATATATCCCCAAAATTCCAAAGAAGTCTATTAATATGATCTATATTATTATATCATTATTATGAGTATGTACATAAGTAACTTCTGGAACACATTATGAAATCCTTAGTACACTCTTTAGGAGTGCTTCAAGATACTTTCAAATAGAATGTAGTAATAATCCAGAAATATCATTATTATCACACACAAGTGAATTTTTCTTGAAGATAATTCAAAAAGAGTTATAGCAGTATATCAACAGGGAACTGCCAGAAATTTAAGCTGAATTCAAAAGATCTGGAATTAGGCTTATCATTGCTGATATCAGATAGATTTTGGCTGAAGAGCTGAAAATACTCAAATGATGTTTATATCTGCATTTTATTGACTATGCAAAAGATTCAACAGAGGGGATTATAACAAATTATGGATAATAATGCAAAAATGGAAATTCCACAAGACTACGTAGTGCTCCTGGAGCATTGTCCATGGACCAAGAAGCAGTCATATAAACAGAACTAGGGAATGTTGTATAGTTTGAAATCAGGAAAAGTGTAGGTCAGGTTGTAGCATTTCACCCTATTTCTCAATCTGTATGATATGCAGCTAACACAAGAACTTGGACTCTACGAAAAAGAATGCAGCATGAAGATGGGCAGAGCCTTATAACAACTCTCAGTCTTGCTTGCTGATGTGAAGAGGAGTTAGAGAAATTAATGAGGAAGACCAAATACTGCAGGCTTTGGTATGGATGACAACTTCATGTTTTTTGCTTTTCAATTACACTCACAACAGGATTAACGTGCAATATCATGAGAAAAACCTTCTGACGGATTTCCTTTTATGTGGGTCCACAATCAACGCTCATGAAAGCAGGATAGCATTGGACACATCTACAAATCACATCTATAAAATGTTAAAAATTGAAGATGTCACTTTGAAAGCTATGTGTGCCTTACCCAAGCCGTGACATTTTGAATCACCTCATAAGTAAGTGCAAGCTAGACAATGAATGAGAACAATCAAAGAAGACTTGATACCTTTGAACGATGACATGCACAAATAATATTAAATCAGACATGAACTTCCAGAACAATGAGTAAATCTGTTTTGGAAAATGCACAGCCAGGTTGCACTTTGGAAATGAGTCTGGTGAGACTTCATCTCAAATATTCTGAATATGTTATCAGGAGTGACCAGTCCCTAGAGAAGGATATTGTAATAGGTACATTAGAGAAACAAATCCACAGAAACTCATGTATAAGAGAGAGTTTTATATAAAGGTTAAGTGCACATCAAGAAAACATCCCAACCCAGTGTTGCCCAAATCCACAAGTCCAACATTGACCCCTATCCCCCACACCAATCCACAAAGTCCTCCTCCCTCTCACAAAACAGATGAAATGATGCCAACTGCAGGAATAAAGTCGAGTCAGTGAAAATGTAAGCATATCAGCACTGGCAGCGGTCTCCACACAGCTGCTCCAGCACCCAGGTCTGCGTCGGGGTAGGTCCATGTGGCTTCTCCTCAGGGATGTCTTGGAGGAAGTCAGCCTTGCCAGCTGAAGCAGGGAACTGGCTAAGGCAGCTACACCCTAGTCCGACCATCAGAAAGCAAGAGACTCGAGAACTAGAAAGGCGAGGCTCACCACGCCATTTATCCCTCCGCCCTTCAATTAACCCCACATGTGTGTATCGGCCAGGTTGGTACACTAAACTTTAACTATCTCAGCTATCATGATTGCTGTAGTAGAGGTTGGTGAAAAGGATGAAGGGCTCAGTGTGATGGATTGACATACTGGCTACAACAATGGCCTGAGACACAAAATTGAGGAGGATGAGGGCACACGACTGGGGCAATGTTTCTGTTGCATAGAAAGTCACTATGATTCAGAACTAAAACAATGGTGCCTAACAGACAAAATTATTTTCTACAGCCTGTGGACAACATGATACACTATTTTGTTTTTATCCCTTAACCAAAATGATCTATGGTGGTACTAAAATATCCTAGATAAAGTGGACTTTAAGACTGTAAAAAATATATGAAACTATTAGCCTTGTAACCATAAATCTCAAAAGGAGACACATAAGAAGTATGTTGAAGTACACCACACTCCTCACAGAGTAACTCCGAGTAGAATAGAGTAGAATAGAGAAACAGAAGTCACAACATGTTAGTCCAGTATTCCAAATAAAAAGGTCAACAGACAAAATGACAAATTGCAGTATTCTCAGAGAGACAGAGCAGTATGCCTCTTACCTCAGAAGTGCCCCACAAGGTATAGCTGCCCTAATGGGAAAGACAGACCCAGTATGATGAAAAGAGCAATGTAACAGCGACATCAACAGTCCACTTAGGCTTTTTTTATCTCAATACAATAGAGACTTAAGGGACCATGTGCAAAGTTTGATGAAATTCTTCTTTCTCTTCAAAAGTACTTTTATAGCTGCTGTTACAATCATGAAGCACATTTTTAAAATAAATTGTTTTATCAGGGGCTCTTACAGCTCTTATACCAATCCATATATCAATTGTATCATGCACATTAAAACATATGGTGTCATCATCATTTTCAAAGTTTCTTTCTACTTGAGCCCTTGGTATAAGCCCCTTTTTTCCCTCCCTCCCCCACTCACCATCCCTCATAACCCCTTGATAAATTGTAAATTATTATTGTTTTCATATCTTACACTGTCCACTGTTCCCTTTACCCACATTTGTGTTGTTCATCTCCCTTGGGGTGGGGCTTGTTTATACATCGATCATTGTGATCTGTTCCTTCTTTTCTCCCTTCTCCCCCCACCTTCACATTACCCTCAGTGCATCGCTACTCCCATCATTGCTCCTGAGAAGTTTATCTGTCCTTGATTCTGTGTGTCGAGAGCTCTTATCTGTACCAGTGTCCGTGTGCTGGATTTGAAAGGTAAAAATGGGATCATGATCCTGGGGAGAGGAAGCTTGAAGAACTAGAGGCATGTTGTGTGTTTCATGAGTGCTACACTGCACCCTGGCCGGCTCATCCCTTCCTTGTGACCCTTCTGTGAGGTGATGTCCAATTGTCTACAGATGAGCTATGGGTCTCCATTCCAACCCCCTACGTTCATATCAAAATATTGTTTGTTTGGGTTCTTCAGATGCCTGATCCCATCGACATCTCACGATCCCACAGGCTGGTGTGCTTTTTCCATGTGGGAGTTGTTGCTTCCCTGCTAGACGGCTGCTTGTTTAACTTCAAGCCTTTAAGACCTTAGATACTATATCTTCTAGTAGCCAGGCACCATCAGCTTTCTTCACCGCATTTGCTTATGCACTCATTTTGACTTCAGCAATCATGGCAGGAACGTGAGCATCACACAATGCCAGGTTATTAGAACAACGTGTTCTTCCATTGAGATTGACTTGAGTAGAGACCCAAGGTCCATCTGCTACATTGGTACTTAAAATATAAATATATATATACATAGACCTATACCACCATCACTATATATTAATATATTTACATATATAAATGTCTATATTTATACTTCTATAAATGTCTTGGTATAGAATGTCTGGTGTGGTATCATCAAGTACAATGTAGCCAAGAGGAATTACTGAGAGCTGAATAAAGGTTGAACATGATACTGGGACAAGAGGAAAGTAAAAGCAAATAGAGGAAATAACTGGGAGGCAAAAGATATTTATAGAGGTCTAAATGTAGGCATGCATACATGCGAAGACATTTCTACCAGCAGAAAAGGATAGCGAGCTTGAGGAATACTACAAGGTACATGAAAATCAGGATAGGGGAGATTTCTGCCTTCTCAAGAACCTGTAGCTCAGAGTAAATCTACTCATTAGTGAAAAAGGAATTAGTGGTTAAGGAAGAGTCAAACCAGTATTGATTGCTTAAAGATGAAAATTATTTGCAAACGTGGGTGATTTGGGTAATCATCAGATAGATCCTTATCCCTCAATAATTTGTGTATTATTAATCATCCAGAACATGTATAATATTGATATAATTCACAATTCCAATCATGCTAAAATAAGAATGAATCTGATTGTTGACAAAGTCAATGTCATGATCTTTGTGTTTGGGGAAAAGCTAACCTGACAGTCTAAGAGATGACCAGCCTATATAGACTTTACAGTCTGTCAGAAATTTTCTCCCACGGCTTTCCTTCAAGTAAGCAGAAGCCATTAATCAGCCTTGGAATAAAGATCACTTAAAGACAAGTTAAATTTGCAAGTTAGTTTGCCGGTCTGGGGTTTTGGTTTTGCATATATGGTATATATTAGCTAAACCATTAATATATCAAACTTATACTTTAATTCTTATTACAAGGCTTTGAAACAACTGTGGAGCAACATAAGGATTGTCTTTGTGTAGGGAAAAGCTATACTATCTAGGAAAAATATGTTGATCTTTGGTTTTCTTTGACTTTTTTTTTTCCAGTTACACCTGTTATGGAATAGAGAAGGAAATGTTATGCTTGCATTTTTAAAATTTTCAATCTGGCTAAATGTATCTAAAATATTCATAAAATTAGGCTTTTTCAGAATTGAAAAAATTGATTTCTTAAATTGTTTATGTCAATGGAGATATTTTGAACGCAAGGTGCTGTCAAAATGTAAATGACTTCCTCTTGCTCCTCATCAGCGTCTATAGGATTTCTAATCATTCCTGTACACATCCTCTGTGGTGAGAATGAATCCAGGTGTGATGAATAGGATGCTCTTCATATTCTGAAGGACGGTTTTTATCGATGCCATTTTGTTTAGGCTCGCCAAGAAAATTTTAGAACAAATAGGCATATAAAGCTATCAAGTCAATTTCTCTTTTAGTTGTGTTTTTGGGGTAAGGATAAGACTCACTTTCGATTCCGATAAAGATTTGGAATACTTTGCACTTGATCTGAAACCGCACTTACTCTGATTTGGGAGGAAGGAGTATTTTCTAAGTAGTTGCTTCCTCTGACATCACAAAAGTATCTAGAAAATCTCAGGGATCAAGGGTGCGGACAAGTACCTTTTTTCCATTGTCAAATCTGGTTTTTTTTTTAAGTGTTTCAAGTACAGAAGTCTGTCCCTAGATAGTGTGTATAGCAAGAGGAAGATACCGTAATGGTCAGTAGCCATGCGAACGCCCTTGGCACGCAGATTTCGTTGTATCTTGTTTGTGTTGTCCAGAGATTACAAAGACTCCAGAAAGAAGATTAATTTCATTTGTCTTTTTAACAGTCTATCTGGAACCCTTTGCATATTGTAAGTTTTATTATTAATCATGCATTCGTTGACCAAACAATTGATTCCTATGTATTCCCACAAAACAACAACCTTGAAGCTCTATTTGTTCACAAAACGTATGCTTCATATTTGTTGAAAATAGGAAAAAGGGGGGGGGAACTAACAGTAGGAACAATGCTTACCATTAGGAGGTCAGCTCATCACATCCAGGAAATTGTTATTTTTTTACTCTTACTAAAGCTGCATATTTATGTCTATTAAGATGCATTTCATTACTCTGCCAAATGCAAATAGGCTTTCAATCTTTTGGAGCAGCAGGATTTATACAGTTCAAAGAATGATTGTATCTGCCTTCTGGCTTGATGTAGTCTAATTTTATAATACATACACAAACAGGATTTACTCTCTGAGCAACATTGAGACGATTTCAGAGCTATAAGTCAGGTGCTTGATGATCTCCTGAAAATATTTGTTTAGTATTCCAAATAATACATATAATTTACAGTGTTGTACTGAGATAACAAGGAAATGTTGTTTCAAATAACAGCTTACTTAGTAAACATGGTTTCCAGCTGAGATACTAACTGGCTGTCATGAGAAACCATACATTCGTTTCAGGTAACCCCGTATCTATAACTGCTGTCCCAAGAAAACTATGAATATTGCAGTGAATTGGCTAATGTTCTGCTCAAATATCATTTCACTGGAGCGACAAAAATACAAATGAATTAATGCAAATGAATTGCTTTAGAAATGCTCTCTTACTTTGATAAAATTACATTTCACTTGAAGTATAGTGGGATGCAGTATAGTAAAACAACGGCTACAGGCAAAGAGGAATCGAACAGAGCACTGTAAAGTTGATTATGGTAGCCATAGTCAGGATTCAGCTGTAAGACCTTATCACTTCCCCTTCCACTTTGACCTGTTTTAAAGTTGTTTCTGCTTTCTTGTGTATTGAGATTTTTCTGTTTTGCTAAGTCATTGCTGGTTTTTTGTTTGTTTGTTTGTTTGTTTGTTTGTTTGTTTGTTAGCTTCCTGTTGGTGTTTTGTATGATTTCTGTATATGAAATCCAAAAGATAAATTTTTGGAGACAGCAACTTGATTGATAATTACCCAGGAGCCTGGCAGGGGAGAAGAGGTGGAAATGGGGGACTAAAAACAATGAGTATAAGAAGTGAATGTACTGAAATTGATTGCAGTGATAATTGCATAACTCTTATTAATATGATTAAATTATTACATTCCATGATATATAAACTATATGCCAACAAAACTCCTTTGAAAAAGAGAATGTATATTGATAGCAGCATGATCATTCTCAATATTTTTAATAAAACTGGTATGATATTGAAAAGCAAGACCAAAAATATCGACCTGAAATTATGATAATAGGAAACACTAAGAATATGTCCACCTTTTTCAAAGTTTCCAAACGTTAGAATTTAAAGAGAAGTTACTTCTAACTATCAATGTGAGCTTGAATTTTTAAAACTTAACAAAACTTAACTTATGGTCTCCCCCAAAAATATACCATACACTCAATCTCTTGGTATGTTTTATGTTAATAGCTTCAAATTAAAGGTGGTTAAAGTATTGGTTGGGTATCATAAGAAAATTAATCAGTTAACCAAAAATATCACATTTGCTTTTTTTTCCCATCTGAGTTTTTATGAAATTGTAAGACTGAAATATGATTTCAAATTGCTGTTTTCTTATTTAGGGTCACGAAGTGGTACAAATCGTTAATGTTCTAGGCTACTTAGACAAAGGTTGAAGCTTAGAGATCATCCAGTGGTATCTAGGGGTAAATTACAGTCAATCTACTTCTGAAAAATCAGCCATGGGAAAACCTATACAGCGCAGTTTTACTTTAACATAGGCTTTCAATGATTCTGAATCAATTGGATGGAAACTCATTTATTTACTTAACTACCAGTGTGATACCTTTTACGAATTGACTAAACATACCTACATATTTTTTCATAGACACAGATATATCCTTACAGACATATGAATATTCATACAATGGGCATACAAATGCACACATGCATATGAATAATGCATTTAAAAGCTACTTCCAAGGGATCAGTTATCAGGCATTAAAGAACAAAAAATCATATCATTGTGTACTCACCTCCCTGATATGATTGATGAAGACAAATAGATGCATAAGCAAATGTGGCAAAGAAAGCTGATGGTGCCTGGCTATCAAAAGATATAGCATCTGGGGTCTTAAAGGCTAGAAGGTAAACAAGCAGCCATCTAGCTCAGAAGCAACAAAGCCCACATGGAAGAAGCACACCAGCCTGTGCGATTACGAGGTGTCTAAGGGATCAGGTGTCAGGCATCATCAGAACAAAATAACATATCATTGTGAATGAGGCAGGGAGTATGGAGTGGAGACCCTAAGCCCATTTGTAGGCACTGGACATCCCTTTACAGAAGGGTCTCGGGGAAGGGGACGAGTCAGTCAGGGTGCAATGTAGCAATGATGAAAAAATACAACTTTCCTCTAGTTCCTAAATGCTTCCCTCCCCCCCACCCCCCGCCCACTATCATGACACAAATTCTACCTTACAAATATGGCTAGACCAGAGGATGTATACTTGTACAGATAGGAACTGGAAACACAGGGAATCCAGGACGGATGATCCCTTCTGAACCAGTGGTGTAAGTGGTGATATTGAGAGGGTAGAAGGAGGGTGGGTTGGAAAGGGGGAACTAATTACAGGGATCTACATGTAACCTCCTCCCTGGGGGACAGACTGGGTGAAGGGAGACGTCGGACAGGGCAAGATATGACAAAATAATAATTTATAAATTATCAAGGGTTCATGAGGGAATGGGGAGTGGGCAGAGAGGGGGAAAATTAGGAGCTGATGCCAGGGCTTAGGTGGAGAGCAAATGTTTTGAGAATGATGAGGATAATGAATGTACAAATGTGCTCTACACAATTAATGTATGTATGGATTGTGATAAGAGTTGTATGAGCTCCTAATGAAATGATATAAAAAAGCTACTTCTGTTGATCAAGGCACATTTACATAAAGCATCTTTCAGTTATAAGTAATAGCTTACAGTATTAAATATAGAAAAATATTTGACCACTTTAAGTTCTTCTAAAGATGAAGGCTTTAAAAATGGGGAAAAAATGAATATTTTGCTTCTCTGTTTTAAGTTTTGGCAGTACGTTGATTTTAGCCAGCTGCTCCTGGGCAGAAAGTTGAGTCTATTCGTCCCCGTAAAGATTCGGTCTTGGAATCCGTGTGCGTGGGCCCTATGAATCAGAAGTGACTAGATGGCCTCGATTTGGGTTTGGGTTTGTGTAGATTAAACATCAAGGAGTCCTGGTGCTATAGCAATTAAATGGATCAGCAGCTGAGATGTCAGCATTTCTAATCCATTAGGCAATCCCTGGTTGTGCCAGTGTGCTTCCTTAAAAAGTGGAATCTTAGAAGTCATGTGGGGAAGTTCTACTCTGCCCTGTAAGGTCACTATGATTTGAATTGTCTTGACTCCAATAGGTCTTAGACCTCTAGGAAGATACTATATATGATGATGAATACAGAAATCTGCAGTTCCGAGTACAATTCCTGATCAGATATACACACATTTAATTATCATGCATATAATATCTTAAAATATTAGGATGAATGAAAAAAGTATAATAGTAGCAGTAAATCTACCTTATGGGGTTGTTGAAGAGACTATTCACAGTCATTGATCCTCAATCTAACACAAAATTGAGCTTTTACTTGATATTAACTATTTTTGTTATATAAGATTCTGCCTTATGTTTAATTTATTTCATTCATAATCACTATAAGAGTTTGTAATGTTCACAAACGTGGAGTCTGTTGAGTCTGATCGCAATGTCCTGACGTCCTTGTAATTGAAGTGTTATACCATCAATTATCCAAGACACAGAATACAGGTAGAAGTGGAAAGCAATATTCCCAGAATAGCATGTGTGAAATATTATTAATATACAGTGGATTCATTTTAGTCCTGCACCATCCACTTTAAGTAAGGGATTAATAAGTGTGCACATCAAATTAAACCCCATGCCCATTAAAATTATTTATTTATTTTCTTTAGAAAGTAATTCAAAGTGAAACTCAGAAACAATTTAATTGGCATGGCAAAGCTATGGAAACTTAAAATCGATCATAGTCTGACAAGGTGTGGAGTATAACAGTGAAAAGAAATATTTGTCTTTTTGCTTCAATCAAATATGGCAAAATATATTCGCACCCTATACCACATTTAAAAATTATCAGGATTGCTTTATTTTTTTAAGTTTTAACCATTATTAAATGATAAAGTAAAATGCGGAGTCCATCGATGGCAGAAAGGACTAAGTTCTCTACTGCTGGCGGGAAGATGGGAGGTCCAAACTCATGCAGAGGTACTTCTGACAAAAGGCCTGGCGACCCACCTCTGAAAGGTCATTGCCTTGAAACCTCTTTGAAGCAGTTCTGCTGTGCACACCTGAGGCCACAAATTGACTGGGTGGCAACTAACACTAGAGCAAAATGAGAAATCAGTATTTCCTGTGTTAATCGCTGCATTTCAATACAAACTCTATGTTTCAAAATGCCAAATGCAAACACTAAAACAATAACCCCGCACAAGCCATTATCATATTGCACTTAAAGTTCTCACACGCTTACAAAGAGTATTAAGGCCTGAGAAACCTTTGAGGGCAATTCTATTATGTCAAATAGGGTCGTTATGGGTTGGAATTGACTCAACAGAAAACAACAGCAATGACAAAGTCTGAACTTATTGGTCCAATTCACAGTAGTTGACTTGAATAATTATATATCGATCCAATTCACTGTAGTTGACTTGAATGATTATAAAGGCAAATGGATAGTGGCCACAATAGCTTTTCATTCTCCAGAGAAGTTGGGGGATGGGAGCCGAGGGAGGATGTTATTTAAATATAAAGCTATGTCTAATAGTGAAACAGAGAAAAGTTAGGGTGCAAGTGAGTAGCCTTAAGCAAATTTACAGGTTTTTCATAAAAAACAATCTAACTCCTGTCCAAAGAGAAATGTGGTACAGAATACTGATGAAAGGTGTTGTGCATGATACATTAATTTTATTTCTATATGAGTTGACCCAGTGAAAAGTTATTTTTACTTTCAATGGGTAAATATATATATTTTTTGTTCTAGAGATGGGAAAGTGAAACTTGATCCTAACATAATAACTCATGTATGGGTTTTTGTTGTTATTTTGTGTGCTTTTATTTTTAAGATTTTTGAAAACTAGGTAGAAAGGCAATTCAAGATTACTTAAATATCCAATTATTTTCCAGGAACAAAAGTAATTGAAATATTTTGCCATAAGTCACAAAAAAGCACCTAGTCAATGTTGAACAAAAATATAATTGAAAGACAAAATTTAAGCCCCAAGACTTAACTACTGGTTAAGAATTTCTATTCATGTTGAGTGTATTCTAATAGTGCTTGAAGCTCCGAGTTCTGGCGGAATTCTATGCTTTCCTAATAGACATATTTGACCCAGATACATATCTTACTACTTGCATATCACAATCTTCAGAATTGACAGATACATCATGCAATTTTAGTTTTGCTTTGCGAATTAAAAAAAATAAAAAGACAAACTGGTGTTGAAGTATTTCATTTACTGGGTTAACAATCACCAAATTAAAAAGGGAAAGAAAGGAAAGAGAGTTCACATGTTCTTGGACTGTCAAAAGAAGAACGATGCATATAGTCTAATACGTTTGTATGAACCTCTCATGTCACTGATGAAAGGCTTCACAGGCAAAACACAGACACGGAATCTGTCAACAATTTTAACACGATTAGTTAGGAGACCTGCTGCTAGTTCCTCTTACACTGATCTAAGCCATTAACACAGCTAGCTTGGCCACGTCTGTCAGCCAGGTCATCTGCCTTAGGCAGGAACCTGGCATACAGCATTTTTTTATAATCCCTTACTTGATTCCAACTGTCAAGAAACTCTAATGCTATTTCTGTCAGGTATCAGTGTAATTGCCCCTGACTGAGAAGTGACTGGGTTTCCTGGCGTTCACATATCTGTAGTTTCTTGCCCAAGGGACTTGTCCCAGGTTTCTACATGTTATGTTCCATTAGCCATGGTTATCCAGGAGTATACTTAAAGAACCTTTTATTGGTTGTTGTTAATGAAAGAGATGAATTACATTGTCAATTAGTAATAAACTGTTTTTAGTTAGGATGCTTTGTGTATGGCTTTGTGTGCAGTATACCTGGGTTCTTTTCAACTTCAATCTTCATTATTAAAAATAAGCATACGATAGTAATAGGCATTTCATATCAATTGATTTAGCGTATCCAGATCAATGCATGAGGCATTGATCTGGATAGGCCAAACGTAAAAAGAAGTTTTACTTTTTCAATACTTAATAAAGCCTAATAGATATTATTTTATGTGTTAATCAAAATATATACTAACTCAATAGTATAGAAGTCACAGTATGACATGTACCTAGCTATTCATCATGATGCTTTCTAATAATAGTAAATAATAATAATAACTGTAAATAATTTGTTGAAATATGCTGTTGTTAAATATGCAAAAGAACTAAAAACTCTTTAGCCCTGCTTCATTCTTATCAATGTGCTGTTTGCATTTTTGCATTGTTGATGTTTGCATAGCTGCAGCTACTTTTACACTTCCACCCTTTGAGGGTCTTCACTTTTTTAATAGATTCAATAGTCTTCTACTTTATCAAGCATAACATCATTCTCCAGAGACTTGTAACTTCCGATAATATATTCAAAGAATATGAGATTAAGTTTCTCCATCCTTCTTCTAAGGAACATTCTGGTTCATCCAAGCAGACTTTATCTTTCGTCACTCCTGTTGCTTTCATTTCTCTTCATAAACACCGTAATTCAAATTCATCAGTTCTTCCATTTTCTTTTAGCCAGTTTTCTACATTTATATTCACAATTACGAATATCCCACTGCAATGCAAATGTTACACATGGCTTGGGGAATTTGGTCTTTCTCTTCAATATTTCATTGAAATGTACTTAGACATTTCTCATAGTTTAACTCCAGTATTCCACGACAAAGAAAAAACAGACTGTGCACTTGAGGATCAGCCACTGAAAACCGTATGTGTGCTAGGGAACCATGATCAGATCTAGTGTACAAAGATGAGCACCACAGGTTGAAGGGTGCTCGAAGTACAACTCAAAACAGAGTCAACCATAACCAGGTGAATGGAGAACAGTTTGGGGGCCATCAGTTCCTGTTGGGACACAACTCAAAATAAGAAGAAACAGAGGAAAAGATCGATTAATGATCAGACTGTGGAAGGTATTTAGTATGATTCTAGGTAGGAATCATTATTTAAATGGCCCTGATAGCCACAATCCCTTTTGTCCCAAGACCTTTTGCAGTGAACTGTCAATTATAGCCTCCATGTCTATGGTTAGAATCCATATTTGGAGAGAGTTCTCTACTACATGATTATGGCGGAGTATATCCTGTCTCTACTCTATTAGACTGTGTGACCTAATTATCCTTTAAGGGAATTATCTGCTAAAAATACAATAACCACACCGCCACCAAAACCTTTTCTTTTGTGGCCTCCATTTCCTGATTGAGTATTGGTAGAAGCAAGTAGACTTGCTTTGACATTTGAATATATTTAGCTTCCAGCTCTGGACCCGGCATTTGGATTGCTCTGCCTGACCTTCAAATGTAGGACTGAACAACACCAGCTCATAACCACCTCATTTCCTGAAAGTTTCATATATTTCTGTGAGACTTCAGATGGAATTACTGAGGCCAGGGATGTAAGGGATTATACCAAAGAGAAGATTGACAGGGGAAATGGAGCAATATAACATCATGGGAAAGTTGAATATTTGGGATATCTTTAATCTCCACCTCCTTTGCACTAGTCTGGTATTGATTCCTTTAAAAGAAATTATTACCATATTAGGAAAATTGAAAGTTTTCAAAAATGAAATTGAAAGCCCAAAGATCAATATTCTAGACATAAGTGAGCTAAAAATAGACTGGTATTCACCATTTTTAATTATATAAGCAACTGGTTTGAACCATATACAAGGAACAAAAAATTCAAGAGGAATGGAATCCCAATCATCATCAAAGAGAACATGTTAAGATATATCTTGAAGTACAGTGATGGCTGTGATAGGATAGTAGCTATATGCCTACAAGGAAGTCCTGTTAACATTACTATTATTCAAATTTAGTCATCAGCCACTAGCACCAGTGATGAAAATTTGAAGAATTCTACCAACTTCTTCAGTTAGTAGAAGTGATCATGATTGATGATTAGAATAAGAGAGTGGGAAGCAAAGAGAAGGGGTCAGTAGTTATAAAATATGGTAACAGAAATGAAGTGAGAAATTCACAATAGAATTTCGAAGATCAACAACTTCTTCATTGCAAATACCCCTTTTCAACAATATACATAGTAGACAGTGGCTTGGATCTTACATAAGAATCATCTTGAATAGATCTAAGGAGAGGCCAGTCTCTGCAAAGGACATCGTGCGTGGTAAAGTGGAAAAGCAGCAAAAAAGAGGAAAATTGTCAACAAGCTAGATTGACACAGTTGCTCCAAAAATGAGCTGAAACATAACAACATGAAGGTGACACAGGACTGTGCAGGGTTTCAGAGTTTCTATGGGTCAGAACCCACTTTATAGCACCTGGCAGCAACAACAGCATCCTGCTCCTTCAGACAATATTGCTAAGAAATGTCCACGTTTCTTTACAAATCATGTTTGTGATGGTCTAAGAACAATTAGTAGGTTAATAAGAAAAAATTGAACTTATGAATTGTTTATTCTATTATTGATTTTCTAAAAGAATATGTGCTATAATTGTAAGTACACTTAAGTACCTATAGTTTTGATTCAGTCTATGAAATACAATATTTGTGAAATGAAAACATTTCTATGAATTAATATCCTTTTATATCTATGTTTCCCCCCTTATTGTTATATAAGTCATTGACATTACAGGAAGCTAAGTGAATTCCATACTATTTTGCAACTTTTATATAAATCTAAAATTGCTTCTTAATAAAATGTGTTAGAAATGATTATGCTGAATGAAAGTTGCCAGAAAACAGCCTCATACTTTATGATTCTATTTATGTGAAATGACTTCAGAAATAAACACATACATAGTGACAGAAAGAACATCTGTAGCTGCCTGCAGCTAGAGACGGGAGCAGGGACTGGCTGCAAAGGGGGAAAAGGCGATTTTTGGAGACCATAAAAGTGTTCTAAAACTAACTTGTCATGATAGTTACATGACTATATAGCCACAGCCTTCAAATTGATTGCAACTCATCGTGACCCTGTAGGGAAAAGTAAAACTTCTCCGTAGGATTTCTAAGGTGGTAAATTTTTAGGGAAATAGATTGCCATATTTTCTTTCCCCATGGATCTACAGGTGGGTTTGAACCACCAGCTTTTCTGATAGCATCCCATTCCTTAATACAGTGTATCACCAGGGATACATTTATAATGCCCATTGAATGTCATACTAAAAATAAGTGCAATTTTTAGAGTATGTGCAATAGTTGGGTGAAAGATGAGACTTTCTACTCCCATAAAGAATTATAGTCCTGTAAATTCACAGTAGCGAATTTACTCTATCCTACAGGGTCACTGGTAGTCAGAATTGACTGGATGGAAGTAAGGCTTATATCTAAAAGCAAGATGAGATGTTGGGTAAGTTGTGGTGTATTAACTCTGAAGAGAGAGAAACAAAGGAAAAAGTCAGAAGACAAAGGAAAGAGAGAAAAGAACATCTTTACCGGACAATATAGAAATATATATAATATGCATTGTTAACAGACAGAAACAAGGCATAAACAGGTGAAATTTATATAGAAAGGAGAAAACATTATAGCACCTATCTCTTGCCTGAGTATAAAATATCTGGAAAGTACTTGGAAACATATCATTCATTTTTATTTTAAGCATTTCTATTTAAATTTTAATCATATACATATGTAGCAAAAACTGATTATTATCCCCTACTATCTATTTCTCCCTCCTCCTGTCCCTCTATTCATTTTTGACAATGAGCATGGCAGCCCACCCAAGGAGTCGTAACAATGGCCATGTTACCAAGTTCTCACAATGAAAATGGGGTGTGCAGTTGCCTGGGAATTTCCTTATAAGTAAAATATCTTGTGCTTTACAGCAATGTCTTTTTCCCAGCCTGTGGGTTAAAGGAAGGACTTTGATCACCTTCAGGAATATAAATCAAAATGCAGCCTAAGAAATCATGTGATAGGGAGCAGAATACCCGGTCTTTGCTTCACCTCCTTAAGAACTGTTTGCTTGAGAAAGAAATGAACACCTGTCTCTTATGAGCACTTGCACTTTGGGATCTCTTTCCTAGATCAACTTGATTTAGACCCAAAGACAGCATATATTTTATTTTAAATATAAGTTAAAATTTTAAAGTTTAAATTCAAGTATAATTAAATTTGTAAAAATCAAAACCCGTATTAAATTACTATCGTTATTTTGTTACTTATTTTCCTCAATCATATTCCTCAAACTTCCATTTTGTAAAGCATAGCACCTTACCATTTGCTATTTCCAGCTCTTTTACATTAACTCTACACTGTTACTAACATGATAAGGTTAAAACAATTGATCCACTATTATGTTCAAAGAAAAAGACTAGTTCTACTCAACTCCTTGCAGAAATTTTTTTTAAATTCATTTTTCTTCATATTCCTAGACAACCCTTTCACGGGACTACATTTCATTTTGACAGTTGGGCTATTGTCACTTGTTTACTTCTCATCAGATAATGGACTTTGGAATTTTATTAGCTTCATTCTATTCTTGAAAAAAAATACCTTTTGGGGGCTAACATATCTTACTGATACCTGTCAGTAAAATAGCCTTGGGTGCCTCTCACTACAACACTCTCACCGCTGAACCAACACTGTGTAAACAAAGGTAACTGGATTCAAAATTGATCGGCAGGATATTGACAAACAATTCCAATATGCTTGGCCTGAAAGTCTATAAAATGATTGATTTTTAGGAAATATATCATGTATTCATAACTGCAAGCTCAGGCAATGCCCAAGTCATCATAGTCAATATCACCATCAAAATGATTAGTATGAAATTATTACTTTCCATCCACTTTTTCTGAATGATGAAATATTTTCTATCCTGAAACTTATTCTGTACAGTCATTTCATACCTTTACCATTTACAATCAGGAGCTGACTACTTCTCAACTTCAATAGCCTGTAAGCCAGTAGACCATGCTATGATTCATCCTACATGTAGAATCTATTTTTCAAAGAAACTGCAACAACTCACATTAAAGTTTTAAGTAACTTCTTACAGTAAAGTTTTAATGGCTCTTTATATGAATCACTCCTACTCTATTCTCTTATATTTTTTCAATTAAGATAAACAAATATGAGGATATTTTTAAATTTAAATAAAAGCTTCAGACAAATGTGCTACTATATGAAGTTGAGTCTGTTTACTCTTGTATGTACCTTCCTTGCCACCACAATTCTTTTATGCTTTGTAATTATTGGTATTGAACTGATTACAGAACTCTCATACACAATTTAAAAATATTACATATAAATTTTTCTTAGGGAAAAGAGGTCCTAAAAGGAAATTAAAATTCCAGGAAATTTTACTTAATGAAGAGAAGTAGATTAATGCTATTGTATAACCCCAGGCAATTGCACAACCATAGGCATTAGAGATTACCTAGACCCAGGATATGACTATGGTTAATGGAGATGGAAAAGAAATGGAAAAAGGTAAGCAAGACGGGCAAACAAAGCCCATAATGATGAGTAACATATTGAATAGAGGGAATAAGAATGGGAAGAGATTAAGGAAGAGCATGAAGCCTTCAGTTTGGTGAATTTCGACAATGGAGAATGGTAAAATTTAATGAATGAGAAAGTAAAGGCCATGTCTTCCTAAGGCAATGTTAATGTGCAGGCAAAGTAGAACTGTTGCAGGAATTTCATAAATCAGGAAATATCATCAATAATAGAAGACATTCAATCGTTTAGAGTTGAATCATCTAGAACTTGGAGAATCACAACTCTTGCACAAGGCATCTCACTGACTCCAAATTTTTGGTACACCTTCCTCTTGGCTAGTCAACGCGATGTGCTAGACTCAACAGAACAAGACAGTGATGGTGGA
Organism: Echinops telfairi; assembly: GCF_000313985.2. NCBI lineage: Eukaryota > Metazoa > Chordata > Mammalia > Afrosoricida > Tenrecidae > Echinops > Echinops telfairi. The sequence continues at coordinate 3,386,969 of NW_022103903.1, forward strand.
AGGAGAGAAGATCATTTTGAAAATACATTTCTAATAAGACATTTAAGAAAAACGCAACGCAACCATCATCTACTTGAAGAATTAATGCAGGACTTTGGGCTGAAATACCCTTGGTAAAATTATAATCATGTGGGAAATCCAATACATTCGGAATTAAAATGGTTATTGTAAGAAAAGTAACAGCACCGAATAATTGCTTTCAAATATAGGTTCTAATTTTTATTTAGGGACATACAAGGAAAAAATGGAGCAAACAGCATTGATGAGGACAATTGGGCTCTGCTGCTTGCTTGAGATAAACTACTTTGGGTCAGTTTAAACATTTGACACTAGTTTGTGAGAATATAAGTACAGATATTTGAAAGACTCAAAATCTTTCATAGCACCTTGGAAAAGGATATCAGCCTTTGTAAAATAGAGGGGCAGTGAAGGTGAGGAAGGCTCTCAATGAGATGGACAGACACAGTGGCTGCAGCAATGGGCTCAAGCACAGGAGTAATTAGGCTGGTGAAGGCCTGGGCGGTGTTTCCTTCTGTGATGCCTAAAATCTCTGTGCGTCAGACCAACTGAACGGTCCCTAACAACAACATTGAAGTTTCACTATGGTTGTTCAATGCAATAATAACAAATCAGGGCTTATATTTTGTACAGCTTTTTTTAAATCATTTTATTGGGGCTCATACAACTCTTACCACAATCCATACATACATCAATTGTGTAAAGCACACTTATACATTTGTTGCCCTCATCATTCTCAAAATTTGCCTTCCGCTTGGTTTCCTGGAATCAGCTCCTCATTTTCCTTTTTCCCCTGCCCCACCCTCCCAGGTCCCCCCTCCCTCATGAACCCTTAATAATTTCTAAATTATTACTTTATCTTATCTTACACTGCCCGGCGTCTCCCTTCACCCATCCTTCTGTTGCCCAACCCCCAGAGAGAGGGTTATATGTAGATCCTTGTAATCGATTCCCTATCTTTTAAATTTTTTTAAACTTTTAGAAATTCATGTCTGTATTTATGTCTTATATTGCACAATGTTAAAATGTGGTTGATTAGAAACATTTAAAGGTAGTGCTTTTCCATCCAAAATAAACTGAGAATCACTGGATTTCGGGATGGAATGCCTTTCTACATAAACACAAGGCACCATTCAAAGGATGTTGCAAAGCAAAGCACTGCACGGGTTCAGTGTTTTGTGTGTTGTCTAGTTGATTTTGACCCGGAATGACTCTCGAACTGCCCCATTACTCTGATTTTTATGGGAACAGACCATCAGGTCCTTTCCCCCCACAAAGTGACAAGTGGATTTTTTCTAAGATACCTAGATGGTGTGTGGTCACCTGGATAATTCTGCCAGGAGGCCTACCTGAACTCTGATGGATTATTAAGACATCTAAGAAGATTGCTTGTGCATCATAAATATAGCTGTTACTGTTTTATCTGATGGGTACAGTGAACATTTACATCTTGTGATTATCTTGTGACTTGAGTAATGGAAAGTATCTGGAAATGGACATGACTCCCCTAAAAAAAAGCCCAGTGCAGTGTAAGAGTATATAACCTCTATGCATTCTCATCACAAGAGGGACTCCCTCAAGACAGACCACATTGAAGCTGGTCTCTCCAATTGTGTCACCTTCTAATTAACTTCTCTTTTTTTCCTCTAATTTGGAACTAGTATATTTACTCTGATTTTCCAAAGCACACATCCTTTTTAGAAGAATCCGAGTTTGTTAAAAGAAACTGTATTTGATTTTGAAAGTTTAGATAGATAGATAATATCAAGAGGGAAAGGAAAATGCTTAAGAGAAAGCGAAGTCCCGAAAAATCATAACATAGAAAGTAAAGCCCTCAGCTCTAATCTCACTAAAGTAAGCACTTTGGTATGGCATGGACATCAAAATGGGACCTAGTGTATAAAAAGTGAACTCAATCTTTCCTTGATTCTTAGCCAGAAATAGCTCTTGAAGGACATGCAAGTTACAATGAAGCCGACACATTCTGAAAAGTCAATACAATCACTCGTTAAATTCATTTGGTTTCCTATTATATTAATTATTACCACATGCATTACAATGAAGTTGCACCAAAAGATACAAATAGAAAACTTGATTAGAAACAATCATAAGGTTTCCTGTCTAAATTACACCTTGAATCATGAAGAACTAAAGAAGAAAAATAGCAATGAGAAAAAAAATATCCATCTGATCTTCTGTCTTTAACACTCAATGATTTGAATCTCCATCTCCAAAGCCATGTCTTCAATTTAGAGTCACTTTGAAAGAGATTCAGAGACTTTCATTGTTTTGTAAGTAAAAAACAAACAAACAAACAGAAACAGACAAATAAGCAGAGCAATATTTCATTTATTAACAGTGATTTTTGTTAAGTATATGCTCAGGATGATCCTAAACACATGAGACAGTGTCTAAGTATAATAAGTTATTTTTCTATTAAAGACAAGTTGATATATGTGTTCCCCTAAAGGGCATATGTTTCTTGAAAGTCATTCTCCAAAGTTTCCCTTCACTTGTGAGTGAAGATAACTGCCGTTTCTTTGGAATAATAGCCATTTTGTTCACAAATACATCTCCTCAGTAAGAAATATAATTCCTTGCATTGATGCTAATAAAAAACATATTTTTAAACTGAAGTAACAGCACTGTTACTTCAAACCTAATGTCCTAAGTGCCATATTTATAAAAAATGAATATGTGCCAAATATTTTCTTTAACTCAATTTTTAATGAAACAATCAGTAAGCTACCATAACAATTTCCACAGAGAAGTCAAACAACTCACATATATTCAGACAATCAGAAGTATAAATATAAAGATAGATGTAAATCTGTTGAATGGCCATAGACAAAGCTCTAATGCATTCTATTGACACATTTTGTTTTCATTACTCTAAGAAGATGAAGGATAAGTACAGAAAAGTGTCAGATATGCAAAGAAGGAGCTTGCATAGGCAGCCAGTAATCATTTTTATTTTCATTTTATTTCAATGCCTTTTGCATTTTCCCAACAAAGCTAGCAAATGTTATTGTTGTCAGATGCTGTTGAGTCAGTTCCAATTCATAGCGACCCTGTGTACAACAGAATGAAAATCAGTCCTGTACCGTCTTCCTAGCTGAATTGCTCGAGCCCATCATAGGAGCCACTGTGCCAATTCATCTAGTCGAGGGTCTACCTCTTCTTCACTGTCCCACTGCTTTACCAAGAATGATGTCCTTCTTCAGTGACTGCTCTCTCCTGAGAACATGGCCAAAATACAGGAGACAAAATTTTGCCATCCTTGTTTTTAAGGAACATTCTGGCTGTACTGTTGCAAGGCAGATTTGCTTATTCTTTTGCCAGTCCATGGTATTTTCAATATTCTCTGCTAGCACCATCATTCAAATGCTATCAGATAGGATCTTCTATTTGGGTGTGTGTTTTGTTGTTGTTGCTGATGTGACCCTTCCACCTCAACTTATCATAAAACAGATAAGACAGAGAGATAAGTTCTTCTCAGAAGTAGGATTTTCATATCAATTGCTTTTAAATATATATAATCTCCTGGCATTTTGAAAGGCTGTTCATCCTCCCTGTGTCTAACAGTCTTTGGTTTCATATATAAGTATTCATATGTATGTTCTACCAATTCTCTATTCTATATGGGAAAACCATTTATTTTTACTCTGTATCTGTTTATTAGCACTTAAAAATTATGTAAGTTTCAAGAACTCTACTTGACAGCTTGTGGTGTAGAAGAAAATGCCACCTTTGCTTTGTTACATCATACAAGTAAAGTAGAAAGTGAGTTACCTGTATATAGCTTCTCAGATTAGTAAATGGGAGTGGCGGCAAGCAGTGGGACGTTTAACCAGCAAATGGCTTCTGGGGAGTCCTACAGCTTACTGTGACTACCTTACCTTACAGGATCAAATAAAAGCCCTGCCTGAAAACAGTCAAGGGTTGATTGGCACCCTCTGAATAGGAGCTAGTCATTTTCAGAAAGACCTTATTACGGAGGCATCAGGGCCTCCTGGAAACTTGAAAGGAATGCCACAGCATTCAGGCTTTCTAGCTTACTCCTATGAGCCATGTTGGTTGATTAAGTTTGAGGGCCTGTGTGAAGTGCTTTGGGAAAGTCTACACTGTAAGGTTGGCAGCACAATACTTCTTTTTATGATTAACTTCCCCAGGGCTCTCAACTCAAACCTTGCACTTAAACTAAGTTCACTTAAAATTTTACAAAAGCCAGAAGAACCCCCGAGGTCTCATTGAGTTCCACTGAAATTTTTCTTTGCTGCCAAAAGTCTGTCTTCTTTAATAAAAACCTACATCTACTCAAAAAAAGCCCTGTTAGTGCATTGTTAAATGCTTGGCTAAAAATCAGAAGGTGGGCAGTTCAAACCTCCAATCTGCTCTACAGGAGAGAGACGTGGCAGTATGCTTCCATAAAGATTATAGGGCAATCCTACACTGCATCATACAATTGCTGTAATTTGGGATCAACTTGAAGGCAACAGGTTTGATTCTTTTTTTTATATCCATCCACCACCCCAGCTTTGGGAAATTGTCCAACTATGGATCAGATCTCATAAACTCACCTTCTGATATCCAAGATAAATCTGACTTTGTGCATACTATTATTCTGATTGAAATAATTAGATGGTTGGCTTAGTAGTGGTTGCCAGACACAAATGTGATCATTTCTTCTTCCTACAGTCTCCCACAAAGGGGTGATTTGTTTCATGCCCCCAGCAACAGGTGAATGGCACAGAACATGAGCAATGCACACATGGAGAGAAAATCACATTTTATGGATAAATTGGGTGACAGAGAAATGATCCATGTGCACAATTACTAAATTTGCATTAATCACTTTGGGATGAATGCTCTTATTGTATGAGTCTTGGAAAATTTGGCAAAGGAAAACTGTTGCCTAGAGGATAAAAAAAAGCTTTATTCTTGCCGTCATAATCCTAAGCATGAGGGCATTCAATTCCCCGGCCAACTTCTGAAACTCCAGCCCAGGGCACCGGAGTGCCAATCAAAGCCCTCCATATCTTAATCAAATGCCCAGGTTTGTTTTTAGGGGGATTTTTGTTTGTTTGTTTTTGTTTTGTCATACTTTGGTTTTACTTGTCTCAAGCAACAGTGTGAAATCAGTAGCCTTTCTTGTTGCAACAATGTACTATTAGTATACCGGCATGCAAAGAACCAAAAGGCATCCCACAGGTGAACAGACACATGGTGAAATACTGCTATTAGTGTTAAAAACAACCCAAAAAAATCCTTTCGGATTCTTATAAACCATTCATTCTAGTTCATAAATTGGCAAGAAGAAATGGTCACTCAGGCGAAATGCTATTGAAACCGATGTTTAAACCCCAGGTGAAAATAGAGGGAAAGCTATGCCGGGAAAAGTATACCTCTCTGCCGGGGTTACAAATACAGAGGAACGGGGAGAGGTTTTAAGAAAAGCAAATAAAACCTAACAGAAGGCAAAGTAGGAAACCTCTCACTAGTCACAAATGGAACGAATTTTTGTTCCATTGTTCCATTAGGTACGTCCACATCCATATGTCCACATTCTATGTTGGTGTCCTTTTGTTGCTTCTGGTGCTGCTGGGTTCTGTTGAGATGATTCAGACACATAAGGACTCCAGGTAATGGAGCAGAAATGCCCTCAGGAGTTTCCAAGGCTGTAACTTTTATAGAAACAGATCTCTAGGCTTTTCTCCCACGCAGCACTTCAACATTGCCACCAGAACTCCTTCACCCAGAGCGCAATTTCTTTCATATCCATAATTTAGGCTTCCATTCTTTAAAAGCCCCCTTTCCGTCACTCCTATACATACTCAGGGATACTGTCTTATGCAACACACACATAGATTTCTCTATGGCTGCTTGTGCTATCCTTACGAGCAGCACTGTAAATCCTTCCCAATGAATTCCATTCTTATTCCACAGACAAAGATACACAGAAGCAAGTATTTTTAAAGTGATGTGCTTCTGAGGTTACCTTCTGTGGCCTAAGGGACTTTGGTTCTTCTGTATACCATCTGAAGATGTTGTGTAGAATGGGACATGAGAACAAAGAGTGTCCTAACAGAATATGTTGCCACTACCAACTTCATTGTGTTCAATCCATATCATTTCTCCAAAGTAGTATGACTTGTCCCCCTAATGGACCTAGCAACGCACCTTGGTTACTGAGAAGTCAGAAGATGGCAATGTTTTATAGAAATGTTGTACTTCTAATCATGCAAACATGATACGACCCAATAGAAATATTTACATGCTGTGGCAGTTAGAGTTTATGTGACATTGTGTTCCTTTAGGACTGGAGTCCAATCTGTTGCTTGGATCACAGCCTGATGATGCGTCTTCAAAGTGTAGTCTTTTTTATAAGACAGGCATTGGAGCTTCCTTATCCCTCCCTCTCTCTGCCCCTTTGCCTTCTAGTTTGACCTACAGGGGTGGTCCTATGTGGGCTGCCCAATTACCAGAGCTGCCTGTGTCCTGCTATGTTTTCATTGACCTTCGATCCAGCCTTCTTGATATAAGATTACGTCTTGATATGAAGCTCTTTCTTACACATACATGAGTGTCATGAGTTGTTTCTCTGGACTACCCAACCTAACACAGGAACCTTATATAGGGCTGTTATGAGCCAGAATTACTCAATGGCAGTGGATTGGTTGGTAGAGACAGGTGATTAGACTGGGTTAGTTTAGTTGATCCATGTAATTTAAGAGTCCTTATTAAAGAGGAGCCGGCTTATGAGAGTCCGTGAGAGATTCTGAGATGAACTTTTGCTAGTTTTGAGTATGGAAGGGGGAAGTGTCATAAGCCAAGAAAAGCAAGTTAACTCTAGAACCAAATTTTAAATTACCAAGAAGAAAGGTTTTGTCTTCAAAGGACTGCAGCCTGGAAATCCCTTACCCAATAAATTATGTTTTGATTTGTGACATCCACAACTGCAAGATAATGAATTTGTGTTCTATTAAGTCATTAAGTTTATGACAACTAAACATAGAAGCAATAGAAAACTAATTCACCACTCTCCGGTTATATATATTTCTCAGATAATTGAGAAGGAAATAATAAAAGGAATACTTTTTGAAAATTATATTTTAAGTCTTTTGAATGAGTTCTAGAACTGTCTATAAAAGTGATCAAATAGCAATGCTATGGTCTCCACCTGAAGAGGGAGATGAGATTAACTCTACTTGGTGAGATTTCTCAACTGGGTAGATGCAATTAACAGTTTCTGACATGTTCACAAACTAATCTACAGATACTTTTTCTTTCCTTTCTTTCCCCCGCCTTCCTTCCTTTTCTCTCTTTCTTATAAAAAAATATACACAACATTTACCAATTCAGCACCTTTCACATGCACAACTCAGTGACACCAATCACATAAACCATGTTTAAAAAAACACTTTGATTGCCATTCCTTAAAGAAACCACTTCTAGACTTCCTACTCTCTGGTTAGAACTGTTGATTATTTACTAAAAGGTAAAAATGTAATATTTCAAACTTTTCCTGCTTCTGTGGCTACCCTCACCTGAGGAGGTCATGAGGGTGGGGGCTGGATTGCCATCCAGTCAATATTGACTGATAGCAACCCTATAGGACAGGGTAGAAATGCCCATCTTGGTTTCTGAGGCTATAGTCTTTATGTGAGCAGAAAGCCTAATCTTTCCCTGGCAGAGCAGCTAGTAGATTTGAACTGTTGACCTTGTGGTTAGCAGCCCAACATATAAACTATACATTACTAGGGTTCTCTTCTTTAATTCCTTGAGTAATGTTAAGGTGCCTCCTTATTCATTATTCATAAGATGACTCCTATTTTGACACTATTGTGCAGTATATTCTTTAATCTCATTTTCTCTGTCTAATGTGTGTGTTAGGCCAATTGACTTCAGAAGCAAATCCAAGGACCCTCATATATGTATAAGAAAAAGCTTTATATAAAGAAGTAATTATATATCAAGAAAGCATTCCAACCCAGTCCAACTCAAGTCCATAAGTCCAATACTAATCCATGAGTCCTTGTTAAGACTACATAGCCGCATGCAAATGGCACAAATTTCAGGAAGATCATGGACCAATGGGTGCAGAGTCACATGGATCCAAGGTGAGTGGGAACATGGTTGGACTCAGGCTATCAGGGTCAGTGAAAAAGAGAAGGGGGGAGAGATAGGAGGAGATTCACACCTCCTAATGAGAAAGCCACACCCCCAAGGAGACAGCTCAGGCTATGATCTGATTGACAGGTCTGATTCAGTCCGTGAGTCCTCTTATTATTTTTTGGTGAAGTCCCTCAATGCACATAGGTGTTTTATCTTTAATATATCCCACTTGTCAATTTTAGCTTCTTCTGCGTGTGTTTGTATGTGTCCTTCCCTATGTAGGTTAGCCTATGTACTCCCTGCATCCGGGTTCTCAGTTTTGTCCTAATTCCTTCATTGATGACCCTGATAGCTTGGGGTTTTACTTCGAGGTCTGTGATCCACTTTGAGTTTGTTCTTGTCCATGGGTGAAGTAAGGCGCTTGCTTCATTTTTCTACATGTAGATATTCATTTTTTTCAACACCACTTGTTAAAGAGGGCATCCACTTCTCATTTGATGATTTTTGGGCCCTTATCCAAGAAAAGTTGTCTATATGCTACTGGTTTTATTTTTGGGTTTTCTGTTCTTTTCCGTTGATCTGAGTATCTGTCATATACCTGTACTATATTATTTTGACCATGATGGCTGTGAAATACGTTTTAAAGTCATGTAAAGCAAGCCCTCCCACTTTATCTTTCTTCTTGAGGAGTTCTCTGCTAATTCTAAGCTTCTTCCCTCTCTACATGATGTTGGTAGCCAGTTTTTCCATTTCTTTGAGGAAGGTTGTTGGTACTTGTATCACTAAAGTGATAAGCTTATATAGTGCCTTGGGTATGATTGATATCTTTACTATACTGAGTCTTCCAATCCACAAGCATGGGATATTCTTCCATTTGTGGAGGTCACTTTTGGTTTCTTGTAGGGTTCTGTAGTTTTTCTCATACAAATATTTTGTTCTTTTTGTTAAGAATATTGCTAGCTATTTGAATTTGTTCTTAGCTATTGTAAAGGGCACTGCCTTTTTTATCTCCTCTTCTATGGTCATGTCTGTGGTATATAGCAATCCAATAGACTTCTGTTTGTTGATCTTGTATCCAGCCATTCTGCCATCTTCCTCTAATGCTGCCAGCACTCCTGTTGTGGAGCTTTTGGAATTTTCAATGTATAGAGTCATGTTGTCTGAAAATAATAATTGTTTCACATCTTCCTCCCCCAGACAAATACCTCTAATGTCCTTTCATTTTCTAATGTTGTTACCTAGGACTTCCAGTATTCTGTTGAATAGAAGGGAGGACAAGGTCCATCCTTGTCTGGTCCCCTTTTTCAGTGGGATAGTTTTCATCTTTTCTCTATAGACTATGACGAGGGCTGTTGGTTTTTCATAGGTAGCTCTTATTAACTTGAGGAATTCCCCTTCCATTCCTATCTTCTTGCGTGTCTTAATTAGGAATGGGTGTTGGATGTTGTCAAATGCGATTTCTGTGTCTATTGATATTATCAAGCGGTTCTTATCCTTTGTTGATGATGGAATTTCGGATGTTGAACCATCCCTGCATCCTTGGAATGAATCCTACCTGTCATGATGGATGGGGTTTTTTTAACATAATTTTTTATTCTATTGCCCAATATTTTATTAAGGATTTTTGGATCAATATTCATTAGAGATATCGAGCCACAGTTTTTTTATTATTACAGGATCCTTACCAGGTTTGGGTATAAGTGTCATATTAGCTTCACTGAATGAGCTTGGTGTTTACCAACCTTTTCTGTGCTTTGGAATGGTTTGTTTAAGATCAGTGTCAGCTCTTTCCTGAATTCTTGATAGAATTCTTCTGTGAAGTCATCTGGCTGAGAGTTTTCTTTCACTGATACTTTCTTGACAACCGAATCTGTTTCTTATATTAGTCTGGATCTGTTGGAGTTCTTGACCTCTATCTGGGATAATCTATGGAGGGATTCTTTTTCAAGTATTTGTCCATGTCTTGCAGGTTGCTGAATTCATTCGAATACAGATTTTCATAGTGGTTTGTTATCATCCTTTTAATCTCATTAGGGTTTATTGTGATTTCCAGTTTCATCCCTCATCCTGATTATTGATGTTTGTTCTAGGCTATCCTTGGTTAGGTTTGCCAGTGGTCTATCAATTCTTTAAAACTTTCAAAGGAACAACATTTTTGCTGCATTGACTTTTCACATTTTGACTGTTCTAGTTGCTGAAAATTTTTTGATAGCAGATCAGTCAAAAGTCTCTCTTTTCTTTTCATATGTGCATTGACATCTGTCAAACAACCTCTGATAACTTCTTTTTCTGTGTCCCATATGTTTGGGCAGGTTGTGTTCTCCTTCTTGTTAGCTTCTAAAACTTCCTAATTTCATCTCTAATTTGGGCCACTACCAGCTCATTTTGCAGAGGATCATTATTCATCCTTCAATTGTTTGCCTTTTTAAAAAACATTTTCCTTCTGTTTACTTCTAACTTTACAGCACGGTGTGATCTGAGAGGGATGTCTGAGTGACATCTATGCGTTTGATTATACCAAGGGCCGACTTGTGCCCCAGATGTGGTCTATTTTTTAATAGGAGCCATGTGAACTTGAAAAGAAAGTGAATTGTTTGCATTCGTGTGAAGAACTCTATAAATGTCTATCAGGCCAAGTTGCCTAAATGTGGTGTTTAGCTCTGTAGCTTCCTTGTTGAGTTTCTTCCCTGGTGACCTATCTTTCTCTGATAGCAATGCATAAAGTCATCTACTATGATTGTACAGTCTGTGATTTCTGTTTTCATTTGTTAAAGAATTTGTTTGACAAATATTGCAGGTCTCCCATTATGCACGTATGTATTTATTAGGCTTAATGGTTCTTGATCTACTTATCCTTTTAGCATTATATAGTGTCCATCCTTATCTCCTGTTATGGTTTGCACCACGAGATTGATTTTCTCGTAGATTAAGATTGCAACAAATAAAATAATCTTTTTAAAAACTTGCAACATCTGCTCTATTATATTTTTATTTATTTTTTGGTACCATTTGCTTGGTATATTTTTCACCAACTTTTTCTTCGCCTATTTTTGTCTGCAAGCTGTAAATGTGTCTCTTGAAGCCAACAAATTATTCGGTTATATTTTCTTAGCCAGTTTGCTAACCTGAATCTTTTAACTGGTGAATTCAGATCATTGACATTCAGAGTTATTACCACCAACTGTAGATTCATTATTGTCATCCCATACCTTTGTGTTAGTTGTTCTCCTCTCTCCTCACATAACATTGTGCTGAGCTTCTCTCTTGCCTTCTTTTCCCTGTTGAGGTACCATTGTCTTGGTGGTTGTTTCTGGCACACTGACTTCTGGATGGGGCTGTGCTATGTGGTGGTCTCCTAGTTTTACTGGGTGAATGCAGGTCCTCTGACCACAGTGAATCAGCAAGTATTTTTCTCCAAGTGGGGTGCCTTTTTTTGCTTTATGATGCATTATTTGAGTTTTTCCTTTTCCAGGAAGACTCTTACATCTCCATCTATCACAACAGACAGTTTGGCAGGATAGAAGATTCTTGGATTAGAATATTCTCTTTCAACTTTCAGAATATGTCACTCCACTCTCTACTCCTCTTAATGGTATCAGCTGATAGGTCTGAGGATATTCTTACTTGAGTACCGTTAAATGTGACTGCCTTTTTTTCTCTCGCTGCTCTTAAGAGTTTCTCCGTTTCCTTGAAGCTGGGTAATTTATCTCTTATGTGCCTTTGTGAATTCTTCCAGGGGTTTAGTCGAATTGGTGCCCTCTCTGCTTCCTGTATGACTGTCTGAATCCCATTCATTAAGTTGGGGACGTTTTCTTGCAGGCATTCCAGAGACAGTGAAGGTTTATTGTGCCAACCTGGCCGATAAACACATGTGAGATTACTTGAAGGGTGAGAAATAAATTGACTCGGTGAGCCTCCCCTTTCTAGTTCTCAGGTCTCTTGCTTTCTGATGGTTGGATCAGGATGAAGCTGCCTTAGCTAGTTCTCTGCTTCACCTTTCAAGGCTCAGTTCCTGCGAAGCATCTCTGAGGAAAAGCCACATGGATCTATCCTGATGCAGCCGTGAGTGTTGGAGCAGCCGTATGGAGACCCCTGCCACCAATGAGATGCTTACAAATTCATTGATTCGGCTTCAGCTTTCCTCCTGCAGTTGCATCATTGCATGTGTTTTGTGAGATTGAGGAGGATTTTGTAGATCAGTGTTAGACATATGAGCTAATGTTGGACTTATGGCCTCGGACAGCATTGGGATGCTTTCTTAATGTACACTTACCCTTTATATAAAACTCTCTGCTGGGTTGTGCTACAGAGGGGCCAGAAAACAGCCAGATATCAAGGGGGCCACTGCCTCAGGTTGGACCATCAGAGATACTGTAAGGAAGGAGCAAGCGAGTGTGAAAGACACAGGGCCAGACAAGGCCTATAAATTGGGGCTGTAGGACTGTGGTTTCCCAGTAGGTGAACTGCAGATGTGGGGAGGAGGACTGACATGGGGGCCTAGGGTCTGGAGCAGCCGGCTTAGGAGCCACAGAGTCTGGACAAGGACCAAGGGGGGTGGGGGGGATTGTGGTTAGGAAGGGGAGGGTCCCTAGAGAGGGTCTGTGGATCTGTGTCACAGTGCCACCTCTGGTAATCCCAAGGGCCAGGGATGGCTGGTGGAAAAGTCACAAGGTCACAGCAGCACCACAGGTAATCCCCGCAGCCAAGAGCAGCCCAGCGGAGAAACCATGGGCTGTGGCAATGCCTTTGGTAGCTTTCTCTTCCTCAGACACCATGTATTTTTTGTCTTAAGTCCTCAGGCTACAAGTGTGTTTGAGGTTGAGTTCAGTTCACCCAATGGAGTTTCTGCATTGGCTCTCACTGACACAGCCTCTGGAGCACGTAGTGTGCCTTGAAAATCCAGGGTTCAGTGTCCCAGCATTCCATGGCACCCAGCCTGGATGCACCCAAAAGCCAGGGTCAATGTGGCCCATTTGGTGCATTGCACCAAAGATGCTACCCACCTAGGTCCCCCAAAGCATTTTCAGTCATTTATCCCTTCAACTGGAATTCCTCCCTCTTTGCCTACCAATAGACATGCATTTGTGTTCCCCCTGACGTGTTTGCTCTCTCCTGATTTGTTTTTCCCATCAGTTGTTCTCCATCCTTCTGATAAGGCTGTCTACCTGGGCAGGGGTGGGGGTGGGGGGCTGCTCCTCATCATAGATCTACATGGCAGCCACTCACAGACAATATTTCCTTCCCCTCATTTGACCGTTTTGTCCCAGCTGATGTGAGGTACCCTCTGGCAAATTGACCTCCAAATACTTATCTGGAGTGAATGGTGTATGGTTCATTGTCACTGGTCAGACTCTCTACCAGGCTGTCTGATGACCTACAACTGGACCTTGTGCCCATTCTGCTGCTTGTTCCTACAGCAGTGGACTCATACAATATTCATCCTTTTGTGATTGAATACATTAACTCAGCATAATGTCTTCCAGATCCCTCCACATTGTGAGCTGTTTGTTTCATTGCTGTTTTTTTGGGGTTGTTTAGTACTCTATTGTCTGTACATATCAGAGTTTTTTTAAATCCAATCTTTCACTGATGTGTATTTAGGCTATGTCTAGCTTCTTGCTATTGTAAACTATGCTGCAATGAACACGAGGGAGCATATATCAGTCCGTGATCAGTTTCTTATTTCTTTGGGGTATGTGCCCAGTAATGCTATTGATGGGATAGTTGCCATTTCAATTTTCAATTGCCATCTGTTTTAAGTATTACCATATCACCTTCCACAGTGGCTGTTTATAAGCCTACCACCAACAGCAGATAAGAGTTCCAATCTCACCACTCTTTCCCCAGCACTTGTAAAACATATTCTTCTTATCCTTCCCTGCATCTCAGGCCTCATTTGCCATATTTTATTCATCCATTACATTGACCTTCTTATTCTCTCTCTTTCATTTTTGCATTTCTGTTTACCATATCTGGAATTTCTTCCCCTATTAATTCACCTGGCCCTGGTCCTCATTCCATTAAGCTTTTACCCAAATTGTCTCATGTAGGATCTATTCCTTGTAATTCTGTAACTTCTTTGTCTACTTTATTTTATTTGACACACTCAACGTTATTAAAAATATATGCTACCTGATCCCCTTATGACAATATAATAGATTTAAAATAGAAGAGACATTCTCTATAATGCATAGTAATAAATTCTCAGTGATTGTTTTTATTCTCAGTGATTTGTATAGAAGAAATAAAATAGTAATATTTACAAACATTTTATAAATTGATGAAATTTTCATAGATGAATGAGGGGGAAAATCACATTTGTTTATACAAACATATATTCATGTTGTTTCCAATACGTACATATAAAATTCCCCAAACAAACTATAGTCTCTTTCTGCCCCTAAATTTGGCTGAATTTGTGCTCTTCTTTAGTCAATAGATTTAACATAAATAAGGAAGTTTTAGTTCTGAGCCAAAGCCTCAAAATGTTTTCAATGTTCTCTCATTCTTTCAAGCATCCTTTCTTCAGCATGGGAACAAGCACAGGCTACCATCCGTGGGAACCAGAGCCAAATTAATCTAATTGCATGGCTGAAAGTAACAGATGCAAGAACCCAGCTGCAATCAGTATGGCTGCCAGGCTGACCTGTCTGACACATATACAATGGAGCTTAAGAAAAAACAAAACAAAACAGGAGAATCACCTTGCTAAGTCCAGCCAATCATTAATTGCAAATGCATATTGTTTATAAATCATTTGGCTAACTAAATACTTATTGTTTTAAATTATAAACAACTGAGTTAATTTGTTGCACAATAGCTACTAACACAATGTTTATAACCACATATGATTTCAAAGAAAGGTATTCCATACATAGATAGCTACATACCTTTTTTTCCCTCCATGTCTAGCTTTTCTCACAAGCAAGCTGTGTGACATCTATTAAGTTATACTGAACTCAAACGTTTTAAAGTCATTTAGCTCTCAAACCTCAATAAAATGAGGAGGTACCCTGGCACCGAGCCTTGGGGGGACACTACAATGGGAGGCCCTGCCCTATTTCTTAGTACGCTCCGGAAGAAGCGGGTCTTGCAGGTATACATGTTGTGTGTTCTCAATAAATACCATGTTAGTGGGGAAAAAAAAAAAATAAAATAAAATGAGGAGGTACCACCATACGACATGCAACAAAACGGTTGTCTCTATGACTCTATGTAAAGATCCAAAGAGCAAAACACTCCATTCCTTGCACTGAAAACAAACACGGCCCCACTTTGTGGCTCTGCTTTGTGATGATGAAGCTGAGCGCTCCACCAGAGACCACCATGTTAGGCGACATCAATAGACGGTGCGGAAAGGACACAGCCAGCTGAAAACAAGGAAGGACTTATCTTCAGACTTCAGGATGTTCGTAATTGTGTCCCACCAGAAGAGTGTACAGGAGGCCCAACAATTTTCTCTCTCAAAATGGGCTGCTCTTGCACACCAACTCGGTTCATTGGTACTCCCAAATTTTTATATTTCACTAACAGACTGCTTTCTGTTGATCAACTTCGCCCTTAATGTCTATATTAATAATATGCTTTAAAAACAACTGCACTAAAAAAACAAAAATACCTGAACTAAAACTAAACCCACTGTCATCAAGTCAGCACTGATTTATAACAACTGTACACTACAGGATAACACTGTCCCTTTGGGTTGCTGAGACTGTAAATCATTACTGAAAAAGAAAGTCTCATCTTTCCCACCATGGGGTGGGTGATGGGTTCAAACTGCTGACCTTGTGGTTATCAGCCCACCATATAATCCACTATGCCATGATAGGTACTTTTAATTCATTTTTTCCTATTTTTATATAGCAATCAGGTATTACAAGAAAACTATCATATAAAAACACCCCAAAAAACACTAATAATTCATACACTGTAGCCAACATTAGAGAAATAATATTTACTGCTCTTCATAATGGGAATGATAATTATAGGAGAAAATAGTAAGCAAATTAAGTTATATTCAAACTGGCTTTTTTTTCTGGAGAGCTTAAGTATACTGACTATACCCAAAATGAATCATGATAATTATTGTTAGTAAGACACCAATCATTTTTTGAAGTTATCAGTCTAAAAACAACCACCTAATGCAGTCTTACAAACACTGAACAATTATACTAAGAGAACTAAATTTTCTTTATGTATAGATTGCAGACATGAACTGAAAGAAGTTAGTCATATGGCTTATATTTAGTGTAAGTTAAATTTCCCAGAAGTAGAATCCTCAGGATTCTTTTGCTAGTGAGGTACAAATGAGTCTTTTAATAGAAACCAATAAGGAAATGATGAGGGAAAGAGCTAAACAAAGGTACATAAAAGGTGCAAAACCATTGGCTTCAATCTGCTGCAGTAGAACCTGAGAACACTAAGTATGTTTCAGAATTGTCCCTGCCAAGGAGATGGAGTGGGCTTGTTGTACTACCAACATCCATTATGGGCTAAGTTCTCTACTACAGGGACGTTTCCTAGCAGGCACTTCCTCCTCTCTGTCAAAGGGAGCAGAGCAGCTCCAAACCAGGTGAGAGTTCTGCAGCAGTGCCGAAAGCACACCCAAGCAGAGGCCAAGGTTTGGGAGTGAGTGGAACAGAGTCGTCTGAGCAGAAAGGGGTTCGCTACTTAGCAAAAGAAAACAATGCTTTTTAGTGTGTTTGTTTTAAAATATTGCCTCTCTTGAAATTATATTATTTGGGACTATGCTGAACAGAACACAACAAAGCAAAGATCTTGAATCAAAGAACATCTCGAAAATTCAGGCATGGCACAAAATAGTGATAGAAAAAATGGATTTTGTATTTCCGTGACACGCTGGAGGTCAAGACCCTTCTATTGCAAAACAAACAGCGTGTTCTAAGGCAATACAGAAAATCACCTGCAACTCACAAATCACATTAAGTTCTGTTTAAAATCATTATTAGAAACTGTGGAGTTGGAAGGATTCTCCAGAGGTTTCTAGGGAACTCTTTGCTTCCTAACAGTGTGATCTTCTTTATTTATTTGAGAATCCAGGCTGAACCCAAATATTTAAGCATGCTTTCCAATTTTGGTTCAGAACATTTGTCTCTGATTCTGTGCAGTATAAGTCTGAATCATATCCCACCTCGGACAGTTATATAAACACAGAAAGTGAAAACCATGGGTATAAAGGACTGAGCCAGAGAATATAAAAGATGCTTGGGAAAATGGATTTTAGAAGTCTGCCACTAAAAAGAATTTTGGTATCTGATAAAACTATTACATGAAAAATCAAAACTTAGCTCTCATAAAAGTATATAAAGATAAGTAAGATGTATTTAGTGTATCTTAATACAACCCTATGTAAACTCCATGTCTAAGGAGGATGGCTTATGGATTATAGAGCATCCCCAGCCCTACCCCTCTGCCATCGAGTCTGTTCTGGTGGATAGGGGATATACATTGTTAAGAAGCAGGCAGCATCCTTTTTCTTCCTTGTTGCAGCTGGTGGGTTTGGACCACCAACCTTTTGGTTACCAACCCAACACTGTACCACCAAGGCTCCTTTACAGAGTATCGGCTTCTGGTTTCATTTATATCCAGAAAAATGTGACTTTTGGGGGTGTTGAATATCAGTTAGCGTAAATGAACAGGATTGACTTGTTCCAGTGTCATCTGTCTTTGTTGCTGGTGGATTTCACTCATCATAAGATAAATAACAAAAACATCCTTCTACAACCAGTAAGTCAGTGGTTTGAACCTACAAGGCACTATTCCAGAAAAAGATGAGGCTGTCTGCTCCCAGAAAGCTTTGCAGTCTGAAGAACTCTGTGCAGGGTGATTGTGAGTGGAAATCAAATCTATGGCAGAGGTTTCAGTGAGGTAAATAACATAAATGTGTGACTCAATCTTACGTAAAGAATGAGAGCTGTAACAAAGAATGAGAGATGCAACAAAGAATGAGAGATGTAACAGAGAATGAGAGATGAGAGATGTAACAAGGTCAATCAGTTGTCAAAGTCGTCAGGAAAGTCATTCTTAAGTTCACAAACAAAATTATTTAATTAGAAAAATATTCATGTCACGGGAAATAACTCAAGAAAAGCAGAGGCCAATATAAGAAGAGATAATTATACAAATAGATGGCACCTATTTCTTCTTTCTTCCTTACTCTTTTCTCATGGGAAAGGTATTACACATCGCAAAGTGCAGTAAATGCACTCATTAACAAAAAATACTTTTTCTTCAGTGAGCTTGTAATGGCAATTTTGTCATAAGTGATGTGGTTGTTACACATGTACATTTATTTCTATAATCAGTTCCTCTGGTATTGTTTTCCTTGCCCTAGTACTATGCTTACATTTGCTTAATTATTATATCTTTGTAATAATTCTTGATATTATGTAGTTTATCTCTTAAGTTTTTGCATTGAATATTACAATAGCTAACCCAAGTCCTTTGTATTTAAATATACTTTTAAAAATTTTTCAAGTGATGTACACATATATACACTCATAAACTATGCTGAGAGATTTTTCTTTTGCTGTTGTTTTTGTTTGAACATACATGTGGCAGAATATATACTAGTCCACCAATTTCTGCATGTACAACTCAGTGACATTAATTGTATTCTTCATAGGGTGGTATCACCAGTCTCGCCTCCTTTAAAAAATTGTTCCATTCCATTAACATAAATGTGTTGCCTCCTAAGTGTCTTATCTTTAGAGCTAATGTCAATATCATTCCATATAGTTTTCACAAGAGTAAAAACTCTAGGCAGATATTCCTTATTAATTAAGCTAAATTTTTGTTTGATTTATGGGAGACTCTAGGACATAAATTTGATTTAAGTGTAAAGATTATCTCAGGATAACCATATCAATTGTTTTGAGGATACTGCTTGCCTCCATTACTGCAAAAAAAAACAACCCTAGATATTCTTAGAGTTTGAAATACGTCTACATTTTTCCCATTTGATCAGGATTCTTCTATTGAATATATTTTTAAAATATCCAGTAATGGTAGGTGAGATAGTTAATGTTTATTGTGCTAACCTGGCCGATAAACACATGTGGAGTTAATTGAAGGGCAGAGAGATAAATGGCTCCATGAGCCTCGCCTTTCTAGTTATCAGGTTTCTTGCTTTCTGATGGTTGGACCAGGGTGTAGCTGCCTTAGCCAGTTCCCTGCTGGCAAGGCTCATTTTCTGTGATACATCCCTGAAGAGAAGCCACATGGACCTACCCTAATGCAGCCGTGGGTGCTGGAGCAGCCGAGTGGAGACCCCTGCCAGTGCTGAGATGCTAACACATTCACTGATTTGGCTTTCCTCCTGTAGTCAGCATCATTGTGTGTGTTTTGTGAGATGGAAGAGGACTTTGTGGATTGGTGTCAGACATATGGACTAACGTTGGACTTGTGGGCTTGGGCAGCACTGGATTGGGATGTTTTCTAGATGTGCACTTACCCTTTAAATATAACTCCCTCTCATACATATAAGTTTCTATGGAATTGTTTCTCTAATATACCCAGACTAACACAGTAGGTGAACACCATCATAGTTTTTCTGCTCTCATGAAAGCATTCAATTACCTCCTCAAATTCCTGTTTCTAAAGAACTCTGGTGGCTTAGTTAGTTACATGTTAGACTGATAACTGAAAGGTCAGCAGTTTGAACCCACCAACTGCTATGTGGTAGAAAGTTTAGGTTTTCTCCAGTGAAAATTTACAGGCTTGAAAACCCATAGAGGTGATTCTCCTCTATCATATAGGGTCATGCTAAGTAAAAGTCAGCTCAAAGGAAGAGAATTCAGTTTTTTGAGTGTATTAAGTTGAGCTGTCTAGAGAAACAAACAGTGACACTCATATATGTATAAGAAAATACTTCATATCAAGAAAAAAATCTTACAGCAAGAAGGCATCCCAGCCTTCCCCAACTCAAGTCCATGAGGCCAATACAGGTTGGACCCCTCTGAAGACTCCCTTAGCCAAAGACTGGATGTCACAGAAAAGTGAAGCAGGATGCCGGGAGCTCTCAGACCAGTGGGTGTAGAGTTGTGTATATCTAAGATTGGTTGAAACATGACAGGGTGCCAACAGCTCCCTGAGTGGCTGCCAGGCTCAGCAGCCCACACACAGAATCCCAGCAAGCAGCAGGAAGAGTGAAAGGGCAGAGAGAGGAGAAGTTATCATTGTCTCTCTTCTACAAAATGCCACATCCCCAAGGAGGCATCATCAGGCTACCACCCATTCCTTCATACAGGTACCATCAAGTTGACAAAAATATCCAGCCACCACGTTGAGTATTCCTGAGTTTGTCTGTTCCTGCAGTGAATAAAAACCAATTCTACCTTGAATGGTTTTTTGCAAGCTTTTAAGACTACAAATAGTAGTAGTACATGATGAAATAGAAAGTAGAACAAAAGCACTAAAGTTGATATTAGGCTAATTAACTGGGGTGTAACACGAAATCAAAACTCAAAACCTACAAACAATGGAAACAAATCTCATCAGGTCTTTGTTAAACACAAGCAGTATAGCAGTTCCTCTTTAGTTATTGTTGAAAATGCATCTATCACACATTTGAAAGTAAACTTTTGCAGATATACAACATAATAGTAATGTTAATCACTGCAAACCTATCCTTGCCCAATGAATTTTTAAATCTCTGTAAACCAATACTCAGTGTTCTATAAGCAAATCCCATTTTACCTGTCCCAATTGTCCCTGGGAAGCACTAATAAATGTTGGTCTCTATACATTCCCAGTTGTTATCTTTTCATATAAAAGATGCCAGACATTATATATTTTTCTATTATTGACTTATTTCACTCCATATATTTTCTTTATATTTTATCTACATTTTAACATGTACTAAAATTCCATTTCTCTCTCTGCCTGAGTTGTATTCCATTGTATATAGGTACCACATTTTTTCACCCATCCATCTGTTGATACACATTTAATTTTTTCTACTTGTTGACTACTGCGAATAATACTGTAATATATTAAAAGTGTTTACTTGTGTTTTATTGACTATGTGAATATATTCAACTGTGTCATTCATAACAATGGATACTATTGCAAACAGTGGGAATCCCAGAACACTTACTTGTATTCATGTGGAACCTGAACACAAATCAAGCATCAGCTGTTCAAACAGAACAAGTGAATAGTGAATTATTGATAAGGTGTACTTCAGGGTTGCATGCCAATAAAACTGTGCATATAGATATATGCATA
>NW_022103903.1:3408449-3414569 GCF_000313985.2 Echinops telfairi
TATATATATATATACAGAATGACACAAGACCCAATAATGATTATTATGCTTCTGATCAACCAATAGTGTTCATGGCTATTCAAATAGAAAATATTTACAATATTATATATTACTTATTTAAAGCTTAAAAATAGATACACATCTCAACAAAATGTTACAGGGATAAAAAAATCTAAGCAATCCAATGTAAACAAGAAAATATATGATTGGGAAAATGTAAATGGCAAAGCTTTTATCAATAAATAACTAAAAATAAAATGGTGATGTAGATAATAGAAACAGTTAAAATTTATTAAAATTTAAGCATATACCAGTATTTTTAATGTGAATTCATGTTGTCTCTAAAAACCTTCATATTTATGTGTGGTTATTAATTGTGTCTTTCTGTGTGTATGTGTGAAAGGAAAATCTCAGATACAAGAAATTGAAGATGTCAAAATCACATAGCTAGTCAATTTTAGAACCAAGATTTTAAAAAATCTAACCAAGCTAAAAAAAATGTATGCCTATATTCTTAACCGACACTAAGAAGGAACTTAACTTTCTGATTTATGTACAAATTTAACTAATTTAGGAATGAACTCACTCTAAATTCTGGGACTTTAAATATATATCCATTTGGTGGCACAGCAGGTTAAACATAGGCTGGCTGAGTATGAGGTAGGCAATTCTAACCCAGGTGCTACTCAGCATGATGATGATGAGGCTGTTGGCTCATTTAAAGATTTAGCATTTGGGAAACTTCTATCCTGTACATCACTTTGAGTTTGAATTGATTCTATGACAATAGCTTAGTATATATCTATATCTATCTATCTATCTATCTATCATCTATCTATCTATCATATATCTATCTATATACAGACACACATACAAAAGGCTTCAAAAAGATCGTGGAACTTTAAAATAAATGGAACTTTAAAATAAAGCTCATTCTAAGACCCTTTCACACACACACACACACACACACACACGTATATTTCTAATATATAAATTCTATCCAAGGATATCTTTTGTTGGATGACTTCTCATAGAAAAAGAGTGGGTTGGGATTGTGTGTAGGTGTGTGTCTGTGTAGTGTGTTTTAACAATAAGCTGACCCTTATCTACTGGTTTATGAAATCAAACATTGAACTCCACTTGGGGATTTAAGAGCCTATCCTTCATCTTCTCTAAGCTTGAGGAAAAATGCTTTTTTCTCTTTCCCTTACACAGGTGAGGGGTCGCCTTTTTCTAATCTCCAAGAGAGCTTATGAATTAATTCAAACCTGGTTAAACTTCTCACTTGAAAGAACAGAGGTTGTTATGTTCTAGGACCTGTGTTAAAGAAACAGACACTTTGAAGGTACTGCCCTAGCCTCACCAGTTATTTATTCTTAGAAAGAAAACATCAAAAGTGCTCCAGTTCTTTACAGAGAAACTGCTATTTTTATGTGTTTTATTTTGAGAATCTATCTGCCAACGTTTAATATTCTTTATTATCATTTAAAACTTCACAGATTCAAATTCTATATAATATTCTAAAAAGGAAGCAGATGAGGCTGATTAGTGGGCTATCAAGGGAACCTCCAAATAGAGCATCCAGAAACCAAATGACAAAATCACATGAATAATCTTTATTGATATATTAATATTTTGTTTTAATTTTTAAATCTACTCACACAGTTCGCAAACTTTAATTGAAGAGAAATATAACTTAAAAGTTGAAATAAGATACTTTCCAAATGCAATCAAATGAAACTTAAATTTTAAAACTTCTCTCATGCTCTAGGGCAGGAAATTTGCTTTGTGAATTATTTCTTTTATCTGCCTCCTGAGTGACAGAAAAATTTCCACATATCTCATGTTGAAGTGTTAAACAAACATGGATACTCCACTTTATGCTCATTAAAACAAAAAGATAACTACCTTCTATTGCCAACACTAGATGTAGCTTTACATTTATGTCAAGTGTTTTCAGGAATATTATAAGTAAATCAAAAAGTATTGCTAGAAATCATAGAAATTTTTTAAATCATTTTATTAGGGGCTCATACAACTCCTATCACAATCGTATAAAGCACATTTGTACATTCATTGCCCTCATACCCAAACCAGAATCTATCATTTCTTCGCATATCTTCTATCTAGGTCTATACATCTCTGTAGGTTTTATTCTCATCTCTCTAGCTCTTCCCCAAAGAAATTTGGAAACTTCACTGTATGCTGACGATATATATACACATCATAATAACCACCGTTTTGTATCCTTGTGGAACTCAAATCATGTTACTTTTAAATGTTCTTTGAACTTTGACAATGGAAAGACGTCTAAGTGGTGAGATTAAGGCTGCCCGGTGGATGGGGTATGGCTTCTTAATGAAAACTAGCCTTTGCTACCTTTCAACAGTGCACAACTCTGATGGCACAACTCTCCTTGTATTCTTCTCACCAATACAGTTTTTCATTAAAAAAAAATCTCTGTAATAAGATCATCTATGGAGAGACTCAGGATTATCCCATGAGTCTCCCAAAGGCCATTGTAGCCCCCTTCTGAGATAAACTGTCTGCCATTAATTTAGTGGCGCAGACAATCCTCTTGGAAAGCACCGTTACGGTGGGTGGGACCTTCTTACTGAAGGCACCCTAGTGAGAATAAGCCTGAGGACAGAACTTGCCTTCAGCCACTCACTGAGGGCACAGGCATGCTTAAACACATTTTGTTTGTAATAAACCTGTGTGTATATGAACTGGAAGCCTAGTGGCAACAGTGTTTTTCCAACTCCCCCTTTCAAAGCTAAGAGATCCTTCCTTCTCTGAGTCTTCATGAAAAACATATAGAGATTATAGTGTTAGCTTTAAGATCTTCTCATATGTTCAATACAAACTTGATGATGATTCTTCTGAGAGTTCTCATCAAAGAGAGTAAAGAGTGAAGCCTCAAAACCTTTATTGAACCTTTTCCAACTTTTTCAAATCAGCCCATAAAGTACGGTGAACTGATTCCACAGTTTCAGCTAAACAAACACTTCTAAGCAAGTCAGAGTATAAAAGGATCATTTTTAATCCTAAGACATTTTCAGGTCATGTAAAAATTGTTTGTCAAATATAATTGTTCTCTGTCCCTTTTTAAACATCATGATGTTTGGCTTTGAAATGTATTTGACTGTAGTAAAATTGACAGTACACAGCAATTTATATGTAGATTCCAACATGGTGAGTACAAAGACCCAGAACCTCAAAGACAGCATGTAAAAGATAATTATAAACCGAAATAGAAAACGTCCTCACTTTCTGCAACCTACCTAGAAACCTTATGAGCAAAATATAACTAAATAAATATAAATAAAATATTGTAAACATTCTAACAGTCACTTTGGGGAATTAATTTCTATTTCTAAACACTCTATTCCCACCGGGGAAGAAATCATTTCTCTTCATGCATAAATTATTTATACGATAAAATAATATTTTTATTGTGTGCTATTTAAAATCGTATCAAATATGTATGTATATGTTTTGTGCTAAACTGAATATACATATGTGCAATACACATAACATATACATTGTATTACATGTGAATTTTAGATAAATAAAAGTGTATACATAATTTAAGCTACCACCTGCTTGGCATTTTGTCATAGCTTGCATGTGATGCTTAAATTTCACCCATGGTAGTTGACAAATTTCTTTTTTTTTTTTTATAATATTTTCTTTATTTACAAGTTAGAATCAACAGACCAGGGAAAAAGACAGTCCAAGGGGACCAAACAGGGAGATGAAGTTCAAAACCGCAGGGGTCCCACATATAGGAGGAGAGGAAACAAAGTAGAAAACAAAAGTCAAGGTCAAAAAAGAGCTTCCCCTTCTTCCCTCCCTAAGGAGGCTGGGAAGAGTTGACACATTTTTGTGGCACTTACAGACTAAGAAGAAAGGCCTGGCAATCTGTGTCTAAAAATTAGCCAGCGAAAGCCTTATGGATCACAGTAAGACATTTTTGATTCGCTTGGTTTGGCTATATCACCATAAGGGATTAATCATTGTTGAAGGAATCACTTAAGGTCAAAGAAAATGTCAGGGAAGGCAAAGGGGATCCTCAGTGACAGGGATTGACCAGGAGGCTGAAACAATGAGCTTAGGCACATCTATGTCAAAGTAGTAAGGATGACAAACAACTGGCTAATATTTTGTTCCATTGTACATATGTAACGATGAGTCAAATTAACAGCTGCCCTCTGTCTACCTCTATCGACCTATAAAAATCTATCCATCTATAACATTTAATACTCAGAATAAAAAATATTGTTAAATGTATTCCTAATCCATATCTATGTGAGGAATCTGAAGTGCAATCATAATAAATTATTCACAATTGAATAGAGAACGGTAGGTCTTGATTAGATACAAAGTGAGTCCTTTGATGTTCAAGTCCTAACACATTTTATTGTTTATCATAGAAGAAAAATAATCCAGAAAATTACTCTTCAGAAAGACATTTGGATTAAACATAAAGTTGGGAAGATGAAGACTGAGTTTCTCACATTTGAAATGTCCTAGTGGGAATCCTCTTTTTGTTCTTCTTTGTTAATTGCAGTCCCATCTGAAGGTGATTATTCAGAAAGGTAAATAAGGTAAATAAACTCTTAGAACTAACTACCATGTAAAACTGGATAAGAGACTAAATTCAGAGGTCAATTATCTCTCTGGGAAAAGAGTAGGCTCCCAGAAGGATTTGTGATACCCTAATGTACAATAGATTAAGCTCAAGCCTGCTAAAATGTCAAAGATATTTCCCATCCAAAGATGAGCTAAATGAAAAACCAGAGGAAACAAAAATAGAATCATGGTTTACCATTAATTTAAACTAAAAGATTTACTTTGCAAGCTATGTACTTAATCATCTCCCATAGAAGAATGTAAAGCTCCCAAATGCTGCAATGGGAGTTGTGTTCAAAGAGTTCCCAACGTGCCCTCATTTCAACCCATACCATACATTCTACATTATTCATCATCTTCACTGTCAGAAGTTTGATTCTCATTTATTTGATGATCAGCTAGATGATATCAGTCAAAAGTCAATCATCTCTCAGCCATTGTTCATGCCAGAAGACTTAAAATCTCTCTAAGACCTCGTCAAAAGGAGAATGATCTAAGAGATCTGGAAATTGATGCCTGAGCAGCAAGGCATTTGAAAATTTACCAACATTCTGAAAATTCATACCGTGAAATTATTCCCTGTAATGACCAAGCTAGGGTAAACTTAATATACGTTGTCACATGAAAGGATTATAATAATAACATTCTGAACAGAATACAAATATATACATATATACAATTGTAGGTAGAGTAGGGAGAAAAGTCCAGCCTGGGAGGGCATTAATGTATTCTTTTCCCTCCTTGATCTGAGAAGGAGCCCTGAGGTCATAGTGATTAAGCATTGAGCTGCTAGCCCCAAGACCAGCAGTTCGAAACATCAGTTAGGTCAAGGGGAGAAAGACATGGCTTTCTACTCCCATAAATAGTTACAGTGTCTGAAACTCACAGGGGCAGTTCCACCTTGTCCCATAGGGCACGATGAGTCAGACTTAACTTGAAGGCAGTGAGCGCTTTGATTCAAGACAACAGGCAGAACCAGGGCCACACAATTGCTCAGACAAATCCGAAAATATTCTAGAAAATGCTCTTCTTATTAGCAAGATTTTATTTCTTTTCAGGATCTGCCCTGAGATTGGTTCCAATTGAGAAGTTTTTACTGTACAGCAGCAGAGACTCCTAAATAACTGAGCAAAATAGATCACTCATACAGCATTGGTGTGAACATAAAATGATATGTTCACCCGGGAAAACAACACCATGGTGCCTTGCAAAGCTAAAAATATGCTCACCTCACTATTCAAAGTTTGGACATGGGAAATTATCTGAAAGACACAGAAATAGGGTGGGGGAGGGAGGGGGAAAAGAGGAGCTGATACCAAGGGCTCAAGTAGAAAGAAAATGTTTTGAAAATGATGATGGAAAATGTACAAATGTGCTTGATACAATTGATGTATGATCTTGCATTGAGGGAGTACTTGAGTGGAGGCCCAATGTCCTTCTGCTACCTTAATACTAAACCTATAAATATAGGCTCATAGATCTATT